>NW_007377531.1:84043-140215 GCF_000475195.1 Diaphorina citri | reverse complement strand
GACCGGTTTTAGCGTCACCTATGTTAAGCTACGCCGAGCAAGGCCAATAAATGGATGGGTGACTTAAACCCTATATTGAAAATTTCTAATACAAAGTTACTTACCTAGGTTGTGCTGGACTCAAGTTAAATTATACAGTGTGGGTAGAAAAAAATCATACATTATTTTGAGAGTCTCTCTTGGTTTAAAAGTTCACATTTTCGCATTCACCCCGTATAAAGTTCCACATTTTACTTTACAACATACAGGGTAGACGGTAAACCGGAGAGGCAATAAAATTCTTCTTTATTCGAAAAATATGTAAATACTACTTACGTGATACTAAGTATTTGCCTACATAATTAATTTTGCACTCGGTACATATAAACCCTTGTTCTAAATTTCTAATACTTGTAGTGCTAATAACTCACAATTTTATATCGTGATTTATTAGCGGATTTTATAGGTATAGTTTCTAAATAGGTATAGCTGCTACCTATACGTAGGTACAGGCAGTTAGGTAGGTACATTTTTTATAGGTATATTGGCACACGTAGGTACATAAGTAAGCATGACATTTTTTTTTAATTAAAAAATTCGTGAAAATGTATGTGCTCAATTTTTAAACACTTTATTTTCGTGTGGAAAATTTCCAGTTTTTTTCGCTCCCCCTATTTCCAAGCTCTCCGTGTTATTGTGCTTTCATAATATACGAGTATTTTCTTCTTACTATACCTATGATGCGCGTGGATGAAAGCACCCTTATATTGTTACATTGTTGTGAAAAGAAAGCAGCTTTATTTTCGCAAATGGTACCGGGCCATGTAGTTTGGTATTAGGAATGGGGACTCCTTTAGGGAGCTGCTTTTTCATGTGAGGAACAGCCTTTAACAGTCCAGGGATCAACATTTGTTCAATGCGGTGATCCGTGCAATGTCAATGACGGACATTG
Source organism: Diaphorina citri (assembly GCF_000475195.1). Taxonomy (NCBI): domain Eukaryota; kingdom Metazoa; phylum Arthropoda; class Insecta; order Hemiptera; family Psyllidae; genus Diaphorina; species Diaphorina citri. Next base: position 139,284 of record NW_007377531.1, on the reverse strand, counting down.
ACGCTTGACGACACTATCTTCCTTTTCCCATCAGTTCATCGAACTAAAAATTGACCAATGTCAGGTCCTCTGAACGATGAAAAACGTTTTATCCTACCATCTCCCTCACATCACTCTTCTAACATAATTTCGCACCAGTCACTCCTCCTGTCTCTCAACACCTCAATCACTCCTTCCTTTTACCTCCCTAGCCACATTGCTTTCATCTTTGATCTCTCCCATTCCCCCTGCGACATCACAACTTACTCGTATGTGTCATTACACGGGAGTGTTGCGGGTTGCAGGCTTTCTTGAAGGGTGTCAATAAGTCACCTTTGTAGTGGTCGGGAAACTGACAGCACGAGATAGGATGGGAGGAGACGGTATGGGAATCTGGTAGGACGGGAAACCTTTACCCGAGCTCTAATTATTACGCTTTCCTAATTTGCGAACACCTTCGTTACAGATGATATGTGTTGCTGGGAGAAAGGCAGGGGCTGTATGTTACTTGGTTACAGCCTTACGGGCTTTAAGCAATTTATTAGACAAGAGAATTCCTAGAAATGTTAGGGATGGTAGGATAACCCCAGTGTGAAGCTGATATTGTAGATATAGAGAGGATTGAAGGCAATAGTACGGAAGAGTTCCTAGTAAAGAAAGATTGTTCAAAGAAGATTAGCTCTAATTATTACGCTTTCCTAATTTGCGAACACCTTCGTTACAGAAGATATGTGTTGCTGGGAGAAAGGCAGGGGCTGTATGTTATTTGGTTACAGCCTTACGGGCTTTGAGCAATTTATTAGACTAGAGAATTCCTAGAAATGTTAGGGATGGTAGGATAAACCCAGTGTGAAGCTGATATTGTAGAGGTAGAGAGGATTGAAGGCAATAGAACGGAAGAATTCCTAGTAAAGAAAGATTGTTCAAAGAAGATTAGGTAGGTATCACAAGTTCGAATAGCAGGGAGTTTAATTTGAAGATACTCGTATCAGGTAGGTTCTAGGAATAACTCATCCAATGGTACTTGAGTTCACATCCTTCCTGAAAAGAATAGCCTCAACAGTAAGTACAAAATGGAACAAGTGCGTCAGCCAGTTATCAGGGTGGATAAAAACCAAGGTTGAAATAGCGATAATACGGGCAGTATGACTTTCATGACTCCCCGGGGTTTGTCGTCTTATGCTTTTGTTTTTATAAATCAAGATACTACTCTCTCTCTCCCTCTCTCTCTCTCTCTCTCTTTGTCTTCCTCCCTCTCTCTTTCTCTCCCTCTCCCATGTCTTCCTCCCTCCCTCTCCCCTCCCTCTCCCCACCCCCTATTTCTCCTGATTTCTATTCTATCCCCTTCTTCCTTTCTCACTCTTTATCCCTCCATATCTCTCTCTTTCTCTTTTCTCTTATCCCTCCCCATCAACCTCTCTTTGTTTGTCCTCATTTTTTGCTCTTTTTTCTTTCTATCCATCCTTCCTATCTCTTCCTTTCTTAGTATCTCTTTTTTTTTTTCCTGTTGATTCATCAAACCATCTCTTCTACATTGATAGAGAGTCGTGAACTGATTACTCTGAGTAGTTTACGCAAAAGTGTAGTTCAATTTATATTAAAAAGGCAACAACAACGACCTAAAGGTATAAAAACCTAGGTACGTTAGAGGAGAAAAGTTATCCGAAAGGATTTTCAAATTTCAATCCCTCCCTAAAGTAACATTCATAATCGTAAACTTTCTCAAGTGAGCACTTGAAACTAAAATAAGAGAGTGATCAATTGGTCTGGATTTGTACACAAGTGTATTTCCCCCACTTGAGAAACTACTCAGTGTCTGATATTTGCTTTTAAGTTTCTATGCCAATCCATGAAGAGCATGGATGATGGAAATTAGTACCCTACACGCCTTACACTTGAATTTAGACCACGCTACGCCACTGATTCATACGATTATTTAAAACTACTTTCAAAATATCATCTCAGATACCTAGGTATGTGCACATAGCAGATATCCCATTTTTGATATTTGTCGGTAGTGTCGATACCTACCAATAGTAATAATTTTAATGCTTTGGAAATACCTAGGAGTCGAAAATCTTCACTATACCTACCTCTACCCAGCGCACAGACTGCATCGCAAACTGCAACTTTTTCCCTTTCAAGACGATTTCTTATTGGACTGGTTTTAATCGTAAACTTTCTCAAGTGAGCACTTGAAACTAAAATAAGAGAGTGATCAATTGGTCTGGATTTTCACACAAGTGTATTTCCCCCGCTTGAGAAACTACTCAGGGTCTGATATTTGCCTTTAAGTTTCAAGTAATGTGCTTTTAAGTAATGTCCACTTTTCAATCCATTTATTTACCCCATCTTCCATCTTTCCCTAAAGTTTTCAAGTGATCAATTCCTTTTGTTTAACAATTTACCTCTCGACTACTCTTTAGGGAAGTTTTCTTCCTATGTAAAGTAAAGGGACTTTTCAGTCCCATCAGGAGAGGAAGTTACTGTGTGATGACAGTGATGACTCTTTTTGAGGTTTTACTGATTGTACTCTAAAGTCTAGACCAAAAAATTCGCTCTCTGCTCTCAATTTACTCAAATAGTCTCTCTCTCTCTCTCTCGCTCTCCATCAAAAGTTACTGTGTGATGACAGTGATGACTCTTTTTGAGGTTTTACTGATTGTACTCTAAAGTCTAGACCAAAAAATTCGCTCTCTGCTCCCAATTTACTCAAATAGTCTCTCTCTCTCTCTCTCTCTCTCTCCATCAGTTCCTCTTTCACTCTCTCCCTTTTTCGTAAAAGTATCTTTCAGACGGTTCTGAGTTTAGTTCTATCCTTTCTCTCTCTCTCTCTCCCTCTCCCTTTCCTTCTACCACGAGCTGAAGGTTCAGGAAATTAAATTGTAAATTTGTATTGGAAAATCTTTCCGTCTTCGCTTCCAGCTGTCTCCTAAATGCATTTACTTATATTCCTAGACTTACTCCATGGAAACGAGTAATACAAATCGAACTTTTCGAAAAATATTGTGGAAATTGTTGGGTACTGAAGATGCTGAAGGTGAGAGGTAAAGAGGTTTCGTATTAACAATTAACTTCCTGAAACGTATATTTCAATTCAAATCTTAGCCCTTTATTTGCTGGATTTGAAAAGAAAAATCCCAACCTTACTTTTCTAATTGTGATCAGCCCTTACTTGGAAGTCCCGTCGTGAAAACTGTTCTCACAAAACTAAGGCGCAAAAAAGGTGTACTCACATTACCTACAAAAAATAATGAAATCCCCGAAAAACACCTCTTTGTGGTTGAAAGTTTTCTGCCAAGTCTGACTCCAACTATTCGTTGTAATCAGGAAATTTGGAAGGAGCAATTCATGTACCTAAACGATGTTCATAAAAAAATGCATTGTGCGAAAATGTATAGTTGGAACAAACTTGAAGATAATCTGGAAATTTAAGATGCAGGGAATGTGTGATGAGAACTTTCAGTGAGATCTTCCTAATTATGATTCAAAGTGGAAGGAAATATATGAAACAAGCAGACTGGATGATGATAGTGATGATGATGAAATTTAACATGAGACATAATAAAATGTGAGTGCGTTCGATTCAGTCAACTCTGGGAATCGGTTAGGGAAACACTTTCCATTGGAAACTGAAATTGAGAGGTTATAAAAATAATTGAGAAAATATTATTCTATTCAATTAATGCAGATATGTATCTTCTAGAATCTAGAATTCTAGACCAACAAACCAAGATAGTGTTCGTTCTCGGAAGGGCTAGCCATCTCCTATCCTTGTCTTACTTCTAGTTACAGTTGCCTCTGTCAAACCTCTTAAAAAAAGTGTTTTGCGTGTGGAACTTTTGACACCTCCACCAACGTTAGTGGATGTGCCTAAATTACCTACACGTTGAATTTTCAAATAGGTAATTCAACATGGTTTGGATTTACTGTATAAACAGTATTTATGTATGTGCCCGTGGTAACAATATTGCAGGCCGATTTTTTCAGAACAATCAGGCTAAGTATCCGGCACTGTGGTGAGAGAATGGCGGGCGGTGTGCAAATGAAGAATATCACATCGAGAACCTGGAGAAAACGTGTGGAGAAATATGAGAAGAATAGAAAATGTTCTCTCTCTCCCTCTCTTTCTCCTTCTCTCTCTCTCCCTCTCTCTCTTTCTCTCTCTCTCTCTCTCTCTTTAACCTTCACTCTTTAATGAAAACTGTTAAAGAAAAACTCTGATTTTTTCCTTCTCATTTTCTTGCCACTTAAAAGAAGAAGAAGAAGAAGAAGAAGAAGAAGAAGAAGAGGAGGAGGAGGAAGAAGAAGAAAGATGATGAAGAAGAAAATTTCTAACCTTATACGAATCGGCTTTAATCAAAATATTGCAATTTCGGTCAACCTTTTCATTTGCAATGATAATGATTTTTTTTTTTTTTTATAATAATCGTACAATATTTAAGAATTAAATCCATAGGTAATAATAAAAATAATGATAGGTATTTTTAAATCAAGACAATTTTGTTTAGAAGGTTATAATTGGTGAGCTTTCCATAACACTCAGAGCTCCATCATCAGACCAAGATCAGACTCTATCGCAACAGGAGCAGAAGTGCTTGTCCTTGCAAGGCTGGGTGCACCCCAAGATAGCTGCACGTAACGTCCCAGACAATCACTCGTCGAGATAGCTAGATACTCCAGATACCAATCGTCTTTTTGTTTAGAAGGTTATAATTGGTGAGCTTTCCATAACACTCAGAGCTCCATCATCAGACCAAGATCAGACTCTATCGCAACAGGAGTAGAAGTGCTTGTCCTTGCAAGGCTGGGTGCACCCCAAGATAGCTGCACGTGACGTCCCAGACAATCACTCGTCGAGATAGCTAGATACTCCAGATACCAATCGTCAGTCATGCAAAACAATAGTTTAGGCTATTGTAAGCAAAAAGTATACACGTGTATTTTGATTGTAGAAATTGCAATCTTCCATTAGGTATTTTCCATCATGACATGCTGCAATGCTGGATGCACCGAATATCTATAAATATTTAAGAACCTAGATTTCTTCTCGTAGGATCTTAAAACCGTCTAAAATACGAGTACATAAGAGAGAAAAAGGTATATCTACTAGAAACTTTTAGGGGAGAAAAGAAAAGACTTACAGGTCAGTGGTTTTTTCCATGACGTAAGATTGCCTGGACAAAATATTGAGGTCTCTGGAGATTTTGCAGAATGAGGATTGTCAATAAGATTTCAGTTGTCTCTTCTAAGATTTAGGTACCTAATTGCATTTTCTATTCAACAGGGGAGGGAGGCCTACACCTCGCCTTTTTGTTGAAACTTCATCTAGTTAGGTATGTAGCTCTTAAGGCAGAGTGCACTCCAAAAACATAGAATGGAAAAAGTGGAAAAGTACCTTCCTAAATTTCTCAATTAAAAGTAAATTTAGGTATGTACCTATATAAAAACAAAATTGTTTTAATTTCCAAAAATCTTCTAAAGGATATCGAACCACAAAGACCGAATAATAGAACAAGAAAACGCTTGCGCTTATTTCCCACTTTTTCGAAAAAATCTCAACTGAAAAAGCAGTAAAACTTTTTTTCCCTCCAACATACAGCAAACGGAAATTTTTTCCGCTGAAAAGCGTAAATTTGAAGAGCATCAGTCGAAGTTTAAAAATTTTCGTGTCATGTCCGTCGCCATTAGTTTCGATAGTTCAATATTGACATCGGTTAATTTTAACGAGAACAAATTGCACGTCGGACCATCAGTAAAATATTGTAAAATTTAAATAATTAAGGTAAGCATAGAGGGCGAACTGAATATAGGTTATTGTTTATGCGGTTTTTAAATCAAAGTACAGTAGTTATGCATGTTACATTGTTACCCATAGGTATACAAATAATGCCGCAGTGTAGCGTGAGATTTAAGCCACACTACTTAGTAAAGTACTGCCATTGCCGATAAATCGTTTAAAATTATTTATTATTATTAAAAAAAATCCAAGATATTTTCCCTAATCTAATATTCCTAGCGGAAAAAAAAGAAATAAAATAAAAATAAAATATTAACCCCAGCATTCCCAAGTCTACTTAAATGGACACCTGGGGATATGATGGGTTAAAACTTGCATTCGTAAAGGACGGGCAAAAATAAAGGCAAAATACTTGGATTTTTTAAAAGGTATTTACTTTCCTTACCCTATAGGAAGAAAAGTGTTGTAATCGACAAAATTTTCGATGGTCAGTTTTTAGTGTCAAAAACACGTTTTCAGGTCCCTAGAGCGAACTCCCCTGAAAAGTAACTAACTACCTACCTACATACATTTTTTACCTAGGTACCCTTTTTTTATGAATTCCTCGGAAGCTCTTTGCAATTACCTAGGTATAGGTACCTATTTTTTTTATTTTTTTTCTATATCTTTCCTACATCATCTTACGTTCATTTCAGGCGCCAATAACTCATAGCCGTAAGCCAACATAAAGGTCCTTGTACCGTGAAAATCATACGTACTTTACATCCTATACTGGGGATGACTTTTTTTTCTCAAAGTTATAGCCTAGGTTTTGTTCCACATGAAAAGCCACTCTAGGATCCACTTCATTTAATTTAGAAAAAGTCACCGATTCTCTCTCTCTCTCTCTCTCTCTCATTTTCTCGACCGCTTTCCCTAGTCTTTTCTTTTCTCGTTCTCTCTCTCTTTCTCCTTCTAACTATTTCCCTCTCTCCCTCTCTGTTTTTTCCTCTCTTCTCCACCCTATTTCTCCCTCTTTCTTTTCCTTTTTTCACCCTCTCTATCTTTCTCGTTCTTTTCTCCCTCATTCCCCTATTTCTCTCTCTTTCTCTTCCTTTTTTACCCTCTCTCTTCCTCTAAAACAAAAGCTTATTCTATTTTTATTGAATGACATCCTGCAGAGATCTTGGGTTTTTTTCTCTCTCTCTCTCTCTCTCTCTCTCTCTCTCTCTCTCTCTCTCTCTCTCTCTCCTTTTCTGTCTCTGCCTCTCTTTTTCTATTTCTCTTTATCTACTGCTTTTTTCCATCCTTCTCTTCCCATACCTCTCTCTGTTACACTCCCTCTGTTTCTTTCTCCGAGCTCTAATTATTACGCTTTCCTAATTTGCGAACACCTTCGTTACAGAAGATATGTGTTGCTGGGAGAAAGGCAGGGGCTGTATGTAACTTGGTTACAGCCTTACGGGCTTTAAGCAATTTATTACACAAAATTTTTCTCTCTCTCTCTCTCTCTCTCTCTCTCTCTATCCCTCTCTCTCTCTCTCTCCTTTTCTGTCTCTGCCTCTCTTTTTCTATTCCCCCTTCTCTACTGTTTTTCTCCATCTTTCTCTCCCTATACCTCTCTCTGTTACACTCCCTCTGTTTCTTTCTCCCACTCTTTGTATATATCTTTCTTTCTCTGTCGCTCTCATATATTTTTGACTTTCATGACTCCCCGGGGTTTGTCGTCTTATGCTTTTGTTTTTATAAATCAAGATACTACTCTCTCTCTCCCTCTCTCTCTCTCCCTCTCTTTGTCTTCCTCCCTCTCTCTCCCCTCCCTCTCCCCACCCCCTATTTCTCCTGATTTCTAGTCTGTCTCCTTCTTCCTTTCTCACTCTTTATCCCTCCATATCTCTCCCTCTCCCTTTTCTCTTTTCCCTCCCCATCAACCTCTCTTTGTTTGTCCTCAGCTTTTGCTCTTTTTTCTTTCTATTCATCCTACCTATCTCTTCCTTTCTTAGTATCTCTTTATTTGTTCCTGTCGATTCATCAAACCCCAACTTCTACCTACATTCATTGAGAGTCATTGACTGATTACTCTGAGTATTTTACGCAAAAGTGTAGTTCCTCTTCTATTAAAAAGGCAAAAACAACGACCTAAAGGTATAAAAACCTAGGTACGTTAGAGGAGAAAATTTATCCGGAAGGATTTTCAAATTTCAATCCCTCCCTGAGCTCTAATTATTACGCTTTCCTAATTTGCGAACACCTTCGTTACAGAAGATATGTGTTGCTGGGAGAAAGGCAGGGGCTGTATGTTACAAACTTGGTTACAACCTTACGGGCTTTAAGCAATTTATTAGACAAAAGAATTCCTAGAAATGTTAGGGATGGTAGGATAACCCGAGTGTGAAGCTGATATTGTAGAGATAGAGAGGATTGAAGGCAATAGAACGGAAGAATTCCTAGTAAAAAAAAGTCGTTCAAAGAAAATTAGGTAGGTATCACAAGTTCGAATAGCAGGGAGTTTAATTTGAAGATACTCGTATCAGGTAGATTCTAGGAATAACTCATCCAATCCTACATCATCTTACGTTCATTTCAGGCGCCAATAACTCATAGCCGTAAGCCAACATAAAGGTCCTTGTACCGTGAAAATCATACGTAGGTACTTTACATCCTACTGGGGATGACTCACATCCTTCCTGAAAAGAATAGCCTCAACAGTAAGTACAAAATGGAACAAGTGCGTCAGCCAGTTATCAGGGTGGATAAAAACCAAAGTTGAAATAGCGATAATACGGGCAGTGTTCCTGAGGCTGCGAGGGAGCCGTTACAAGACCAGAAGTTTAAACTTGAAAGATGGAGCAGGGGTTCCCTAATGTGATCTTGTTTTGTAAAACAAAAAAAGCGATCTGCTTTTCATTTTCCCCTATTGAATTAAATTCATAGGTACCTAGGTACCTATAATAAAAATAATGATAGGTAAGTATTTTTAAATCAAGACAATTTCTTCTTGTAGGAACTTAAAACCGTCTAAAATACGAATACATAAGAGAGAAATAGGTATAGGTACCTACTAGAAACTTTTAGGGAAGAAAGAAAAATCTTACAGGTCAGTGGTTTTTTCCATAGATTTGCATTTTTTCCAATATTTCCAATCTGAAATTTTACAGAGTACAAACCTACCTAGGTATGTACTTACGAACCTAGAGAAAATATAAACTATCCATCCGTTAACATTAACATGGTATTATTTGGATAGACAGCTTGGTCCGCAAGGGGAAGTAATAGAAGTAGCAAGACAGCACGCAGGAAAATAGAAAATTTCCCAAACTTATGAGATTTTGGAAATTGGAACCTACATTATTATTATTTTGTATGGTCGCCGTTTTTTTTAAATTATGCAATCTGCAACATTTCAAAATCTTGCCTTCTTATTCTTATACCTACTTCTTCTTTCTTTCTTCTTTTTTAACCTTCTTTAACCTGCTTACTTGAGGTTAAGAAGTTATACCCCCCTACCTACTGCCTACCTTTTCCTGGATAACAGAAAAAATATAATGCTCAATATGTGGAGATGAAAATATCGAGGAACATAATATATACTACCTACTTACATACCTAGGCAAGGTACCTACCTACCTACTGAAAATATTTTCGTTCCTATGGTATAAGGGTAAAATGCAAGGTTTGATAAAATGAGTGGGCAACGGTGATAAGAGAAATCTAAATCCTAGTTATCTATCTAGTTTATATTGGACAGGGAAGAAGGATTCTAACATTTCTAACCCGTTGTCAAAGGATTCTTTATACTGGAAAGCTGGGATATTTTTATTCTTATGCAGTTATGTCCATATGAAGGATTTTATAGTAGGAATCCACCCATTTCTCACAATTTCTAATTCATATTCCTGACGATCACTTCTGGATTTTATTGCCAACCATATCCTTATCTGCCGGTTTCTGATGGTGATTTTCATAATAATATTTTCATAATAATATTATCGTATGAATCATTTCTCACAATTTCTAATTCATATTCCTGACGATGACTTCTGGATTTTATTGCCAACCATATCCTTATCTGCCGGTTTCTGATGGTGATTTTCATAATATATTCATACGATTATTTAAAACTACTTTCAAAATATCATCTCAGATACCTAGGTATGTGCACATAACAGATATCCCATTTTTGATATTTGTCGGTAGTGTCGATACCAATAGTAATATTTTTAATGCTTTGGAAATACCTAGGAGTCGAAAATCTTCACTATACCTACCTCTACCCAGCGCACAGACTGCATCGCAAACTGCAACTTTTTCCCTTTCAAGACGATTTCTTATTGGACTGGTTTCAATAACTTTATGAGAAAATCCGGTTTTGCAAGTTGAGATTTTCCCGTTAAATTTAATATTCAACAAAGAAAGGAGCATCCTCCATTTCCCCATATAAGATTTGAAAAACACCGAAAAGTCGAAGTTGTGGTAAAAGTTCTGGACTTTGTTCCTGTGGGAATTTTCTTCTAATTTCCCCATATAAGATTTGAAAAACACCGAAAAGTCGAAGTTGTGGTAAAAGTTCTGGACTTTGTTCCTGTGGGAATTTTCTTCTAAAGACGAACTTTCTTGTTTTGTTGATTTTAATAACATGACGTAAGATTGCCTGGACAAAATATTGAGGTCTCTGGAGATTTTGCAGAATGAGGATTGTCAATAAGATTTCAGTTGTCTCTTCAAAGAATTAGGTAATTGCATTTTAACTTCGACAGCTGAGGAAGGCCTTCACCTCACGGTTTTTTTGTTGAAACTTTATCTGGTTATGTAGCTCTTAAGGCAGGGTGCACTCCAAAAACATGGAATGGAAAAATTGGGCAGTTCCTCTTTCACTCTCTCCCTTTTTCGTAAAAGTATCTTTCAGACGGTTCTGAGTTTAGTTCTATCCTTTCTCTCTCTCTCTCTCTCTCTCTCTCTCTCCCATGCCTTCTACCACGAGCTGAAGGTTCAGGAAATTAAATTGTAAATTTGTATTGGAAAATCTTTCCGTCTTCGCTTCCAGCTGTCTCCTAAATGCATTTACTTATATTCCTAGACTTACTTCATGGAAACGAGTAATACAAATCGAAGATATCGAAAAATATTGTGGAAATTGTTGGGTACTGAAGATGCTGAAGGTGAGAGGTAAAGAGGTTTCGTATTAACAATTAACTTCCTGAAACGTATATTTCAATTTAAATCTTCTTAGCCCTTTATTTGCTGAATTTGAAAAGAAAAATCCTAACCTTACTTTTCTAATTGTGATCAGCCCTTACTTGGAAGTCCCGTCGTAAAAACTGTTCTCACAAAACTAAGGCGCAAAAAAGGTGTACTCACATTACCTACAAAAAATAATGAAATCCCCGAAAAACACCTCTTTGTGGTTGAAAGTTTTCTGCCAAGTCTGACTCCAACTATTCGTTGTAATCAGGAAATTTGGAAGGAGCAATTAATGTACCTAAACGATGTTCATAAATTCAAATCTTAGCCCTTTATTTGCTGAATTTGAAAAGAAAAATCCCAACCTTACTTTTCTAATTGTGATCAGCCCCTACTTGGAAGTCCCGTCGTGAAAACTGTTCTCACAAAACTAAGGCGAAAAAAAGGTGTACTCACATTACCTACAAAAAATAATGAAATCCCCGAAAAACGCCTCTTTGTGGTTGAAAGTTTTCTGCCAAGTCTGACTCCAACTATTCGTTGTAATCAGGAAATTTGGAAGGAGCAATGATTCATGTACCTAAACGATGTTCATAAAAAAATGCATTGTGCGAAAATGTATAGTTGGAACAAACTTAAAGATAATCTGGAAATTAAGATGCAGGGAATGTGTGATAAGAACTTTCAGTAAGATCTTCCCTTGTTCACCCCTACGCTTTTCGTCCCTTGGCTTCAAAACGGATTAAAATACGAACTGAAACGTTACGAGTTCCAATATTTATCTTTAATCTCGTACGACACGATGTTGGAAATGGGGTGTATTTATTTCTTACATTAACCCAACAGTAGTGACCTTTTTCCTGGGATAATTTAAAAAGGCAATAATTGTTACTCACAATAATATGTCTTCTAACTCATTTTAATACATAAATACCTACTACTATCTACCTGTCTATAAGGTATTGAATTTTACTCTTCTTTCAAACCATATCCAACATTGAATAATTTCCAGAAACCCATAATATATAAAGAAAATACACGTTTCTAATTTATTGATGGATATATTTAACAACTTTATGTTTAATTTTCATCATTTCATCACATCTAATACTTAATTTTCATCGTAAACTGTATGCATGTGAGTTCTTTCCAATAACAGGTGTCGAATCATGAACTGAAACAAAATCAGGTAAGCAAATACATAATCATTTTTACTGTGAATGTTATTTTTTTTTTTATTATTCTTCTTTTTTTTAGAGTGACAGGTCAAAATTCATCTTAGGATGTCGAACCGAAATGTCAAATACTGAAAACAAAAATTAAATGTATTTTTCGCATACCCCATATTTTTCGCACCTCCCAATTTTTGTTGATGGTGCGATTCTAACCCTGGACCCTTTGCATGGAAAGCGTTATAAGTTACAACTGAGTAAACCGTGAACAAAATTTTCCATGAATAGGTATTAATGAAATGGCCAAGCTAACGAGTTTAATGACTGTCATAGATTTGTATCATTATGGCGGTCCTCATCACAAGAGCTTTCGCTTGATTTGTACTACGTAAATTGGCACAAATGTAATTTTGCACACAAAATAATATGTAGGTAGTACGTACATGTCTCACACATAAATGCTGTACAATACCTATATTATACATGACAGTTAAATTAGCATATTATTATCAGCAGTATCAATGATTCCCAAACTTATAGGTATCTGTTTATTTCAAAATAACTCTCCGACTGTTTATTTAAAAATATCTCTCCGAGTGTTGAAACCGCGACCTAGCACTTACAAGGTAGACGCTCTACACTCGAACCAAACTTGGCTGGCTCAGTACCGTTTTTCACTACTGACTACAGCAAATAATATCACTTCTTAGCCCTTTGAGTCGGTATCACTGTTTACCCCCTCTCAGTCAGTTCTACAGTCCACCGACAGCAGTATTCAGGGAAGGACCAAAATTTTCCATGAATAGGTATTAATGAAATGGCCAAGCTAACGAGTTTAATGACTGTCATAGATTTGTATCATTATGGCGGTCCTCATCACAAGAGCTTTCGCTTGATTTGTACTACGTAAATTGGCACAAATGTAATTTTGCACACAAAATAATATGTAGGTAGTACGTACATGTCTTACACATAAATGCTGTACAATACCTATATTATACATGACAATTAAATTAGCATATTATTGTCAGTATCAATGATTCCCAAACTTATAGGTATCTGTTTATTTCAAAATAACTCTCTGACTGTTTCCACGATTTCGATTTAATCGAAACCGCGACCTAGCACTTACAAGGTAGACGCTCTACACTCGAACCAAACTTGGCTGGCTCAGTACCGTTTTCACTACTGACTTCAGCAAATAATGTCACTTAGCCCTTTGAGTCTCTCAGTCAGTTATACAGTCCACCGACATTAGTATTCAGGGAACATCTGCCCTTATTGGGGGGTACTGCAATGTTTGCAAACCCCTGACTCCCTACACGTACCTATAAATTGCACTTAGTGGATGTATTCCCCACACGGTTGACTCGTACTTAGTTGATTTAACGCCATGTTATGTTTTTACAATAATGTACAATATTATTGAACATGAGCACTCAGAGTGTTTGTTCAGCAAGATGCTGCAATAATGTTATCCAAACAGGGAAATGTAATTTTCGTATTGTTTTTCAGGTGTTTTGTTACATACATTTCGTTACATACGAGGATATTACATACATTTCGCTACATACGAGTATATTACAGTCATTTCTTTATACAGTCGAATCTGTCTAAGTGGGACACGTTTAAGTGGGAAAAAAATCGTGGTCCCTTCATTTTTTACTAAAAAACCTGTGTTAAATGGGAAATTCGAGCCTCTATAAAAGGGGGAGGCTTTTTACTAGGGACTTCGAATCCTCTGTAAGTGGGAAACTGTTTCTGTGGACCTCTGTAACTGAGAACTTTTTGGAAATCTCTCAAGCGCGATATGGTTTTTTGAAAGAACTTCAAAAATTCACAATTAGCTCTATAAGTGGGAATAGGAAAATGGCAACCTCTTCAAGTGGGCCATTTTGTAACCGGGAAACCTGGATAAGTGGGAAAAAATTGCCGGTCCCTTGGATTCCCACTTAGACAGGTTCGACTGTAGTACATAAATTAGGTATCTAGTTTATATTGGACAGGGAAGAAGGATTCTAACATTTCTAACCCGTTGTCAAAGGATTCTTTATACTGGAAAGCTGGAATATTTTTATTCTTATGCAGTTATGTCCATAGGAAGGATTTTATAGTAGGAATCCACCCATTTCTCACAATTTCTAATTCATATTCCTGACGATGACTTCTGGATTTTATTGCCAACCATATCCTTATCTGCCGGTTTCTGATGGTGATTTTCATATTATATTCATACGATTATTTAAAACTACTTTCAAAATATCATCTCAGATACCTAGGTATGTGCACATAACAGATATCCCATTTTTGATATTTGTCGGTAGTGTCGATATATATTCCTGACGATGACTTCTGGATTTTATTGCCAACCATATCCTTATCTGCCGGTTTCTGATGGTGATTTTCATAATATATTCACATAAATATTCCGTTATGTTATTGTAGGACAAGAGCTTTTTATTAACGCTGCTTGTAATCTTGTAACACTGTGTTTTAATTATCTAACATTGTTCGTTTATGTTTAGATAATCTAATTATGTAGGTAGTACATACCTAGGTAGGTATATGTATCGGTACATAGGGAGGTAGTTATGTAAATTTAGAACATAGGCAGAGGTACCTTTGCAATATACCTACCTGAATATTATCCTTATAAAAATAATTATGTATAATAGGTATCACGTGTTGGTATACCTACATATTACGAGTACACTACTATTATCCCGCCTTTTGTTAAATTTGTACTTTATGTATTGTATGAATTTTCAACAATAAAGAGTTTATTATTATTATTATTATTATTATTATTAGAAGGTGTATTCGTGCCGCGTACCACCAGTGGTACGTAGTTGGTAGTTGATTAGTCAGCAGTAGGTAGCTACTGTAATAGAGTAGAGACCAGCAGTCCAAAAGTGGCGGTATTACCAAAGCTGAGTTCACACATAGTTGACGCCGTCGATCGACGAGGTGTATCTGTTGTCCATCAGGCAGTGTACGGTCTCGATTGACGGGGCGGCCATGTGTGGACACAGCTTCAAAATGTAATGTACAGAGTTGATAGACTTCGTTAAGGAGGCTCTTGAGGCTCTTAACAATATTGTGGTATCCAGAAGCTGAACTTCACCACAAAAGATTAATGAACTTTAGAATATCAGTCGCGCTTACTTGGGTGATGTTTCAAAGTCATAGAGCAGGAAAAATGAGGACCAACGGAATTTTTCTTTTTCTTCTACAACTTCTAGATCCCGAGATAAATCGATTTATAAAATACCGGTAAATCGTGAACTTTGACGTCACGGCATACGCTCCCGTAGGCGATGATGTTTTGCGCAGTTCTTTCTGCTTCTCCGCTAGCGCGCTTGCATAGCCTAACGGACGGAAAAAAACAACTGCGTAAAGTCTGACGTCACACATATTTGAACTCTTTCATTAGAACGGAAAATAAAAATTGAATTTTCGACTTTTTACAGTTATGACGTCACACATATTTGAACTCTTTCATTAGAACGGAAAATAAAAATTGAATTTTCGACCTTTTACAGTTATTTTTTCACATCTTTGAACTCTTTCATTAGAACGGAAAATGAAAATTGAATTTTCGACCTTTTACAGTTATTTTTTCGGAGTTTTGACCTCAGATTTGGATTTTTCACTAAATTGAATTTTCGACCTTTTACAGTTATTTTTTCGGAGTTTTGACCTCAGATTTGGATTTTTCCCAACTTTTTACATACGAATCGACCATTTATTTATAATTTTTACCAATTTGCAACTGCTCCATTAGATTTTATTCTTTCGTTCATTTTATATTTTGTCTCTCAAGAAAAGTTATTTTTTCGGAGTTTTGACCTCAGATTTGGATTTTTCCCAACTTTTTACATACGAATCGACCATTTATTTATAATTTTTACCCATTTGCAACTGCTCCATTAGATTTTATTCTTTCGTTCATTGTATATTTTGTCTCTCAAGAATGTTGGAGACCTCTGGATTCTCTCATGTGAAGCTGATGCGGAAACCTAATAAAAAATGTTTACACAGAAACACACAAAAGGGTAAAAAAAGTGTTCAGTGGGGAAAAAAAGTGCCCCCTAATAAAAAATTAATCAATTTAAAAGGTATAAAGGTATACTTTCTCATTCAAACATTTTCTACCTTTATTTACTTCCTTGCCTTGAGTAACTTTCGTACTTCCTTGCCTTGAGTAACTTTCGTTCAAAGCTCCACGTCGAGAAGTTTTTTATGTTGTCTTTTCATAAAAAGTGAGACTCCTAGGATAGCGGGGGTTCTATCCCCCTTTTCCCCACCCTTGGTATTGTTCGATTTAGCAGAAAGTAGAAAAAAAAGTCGACTGATCTCTGTGACTTGTAGTATTTTTTATGGATCAGGAAGAGTCAACAAAGCTCCACGTCGAGAAGTTTTTTATGTTGTCTTTTCATAAAAAGTGAGACTCCTAGGATAGCGGGGGTTCTATCCCACTTTTCCCCCACCTTCGGTCTTGTTCGATTTAGCAGAAAGTAGAAAAAAAAAGTCGACTGATCTCTGTGACTTTATAAAAGTAGTATTTTTTATGGATAAGGAAGAGTCAACGTTTAAAAAGCTCCACGTCGAGAAGTTTTTTATGTTGTCTTTTCATAAAAAGTGAGACTCCTAGGATAGCGGGGGTTCTATCCCACTTTTCCCCACCCTTGGTATTGTTCGATTTAGCAGAAAGTAGAAAAAAAAGTCGACTGATCTCTGTGACTTTATAAAAGTAGTTGTTTTTTATGGATAAGGAAGAGTCAATGTTTAGAAATAGTTGAAACTGAATCGGCCATGCTCCAGGCAAAGTTCCAGTAAGCACGCCTGTGTATCTTTATAGGAACCAGTTCAGCAGGTTTTTCTCACCTTTACAAACTAAAACCTTCCACATTTGGAATTATTTTCGAAAAATGGTGCTCGACCAATGAAAAAGGTTAGGTATTGCTAACCTTGAAAAGTAGAAAAAGGTCAAAGTCACTGAACGCGGGGTGGTCGAAACAGTTGAACATACCAGTTATATGGTCCCATCTCTTGAACTTTCTCTTGAATTTTCCCGTTATATGGTCCCATCTCGTGAACTTTCTCTTGAACTTTCCCGTTATATGGTCATATCTCTTGAACTTTCCCGTTATATGGTCCCATCTCTTGAACATTCCAGTTATATGGTCATATCTCTTGAACTTTCCCGTTATATGGTCCCATCTCTTGAACTTTCCAGTTATATGGGCCCATCTCTTGAACATTCCACTTATATGGTCATATCTCTTGAACTTTCCCGTTATATGGTCCCATCTCTTAAACTTTCCAGTTATATGGTCCCATCTCTTGAACTTTCCCGTTATATGGTCCCATCTCTTGAACTTTTCAGTTATATGTTCCCATAATCCCATTCCCATCTCTTGAACTTTCTCTTGAAATTTCCAGTTATATGGTCCCATCTTTTGAACTTTCCAGTTATATGGTCCCATGTCTTGAACTTCCTGTTATATGATACCATCTCTTGAACCTCATGTTAGAACACCCTATACACATTCTGGTAGTTTTGCAATGAAAGAAAATAGGGATTTTGTAGAAAAGCTGCTGCTTTTACGAAAATAGGTACCGCACTTTTTATATTTCCTTTCTTGTTGAACCTCATGTTAGAACACCCTATACACATTCTGGTAGTTTTGCAATGAAAGAAAATAGGGATTTAGTAGAAAAGCTGCTGCTGCTGCTTTTACGAAAATACCGCACTTTTTATATTTCCTTTCTTTAGTTAGGAGGTATATCTTTTTTCATAAAACAAGAAGTAGTTTACATCAGTTACAATATTATTTTGCTCTAGTTTTTTTTTTAATTTCTTCTCTTTCTTGTCTTCTTTTTTCTCCACTGAAGACTCCTGATATCGGCGTCCCAATTTTCAAAATTCAACATTTGAGTATTTTGCTAATCCCATATTTATTTGGTAATTCCATATTTCTTTTGGTAATCCCATATTTATTTTGGTTTTCCCATATATATTTTGTTGATTTCCATACGAGGATATTACATACATTTCGCTACATACGAGTATATTACAGTCATTTCTTTATACAGTCGAATCTGTCTAAGTGGGACACGTCTAAGTGGAAAAAAAATCGTGGTCCCTTCATTTTTTACTAAAAAACCTGTGTTAAATGGGAAATTCGAGCCTCTATAAAAGGGGAAGGCTTTTTACTAACTGAGAACTTTTTGGAAATCTCTCAAGCGCGATATGGTTTTTTGAAAGAACTTCAAAATTCACAATTAGCTCTATAAGTGGGAATAGGAAAATGGCAACCTCTTCAAGTGGGCCATTTTGTATCTGGGATACCTGGATAAGTGAGAAAAAATTGCCGGTCCCTTGGATTCCCACTTAGACAGGTTCGACTGTAGTACATACATTCCGTTATGTTATTGTAGGACAAGAGCTTTTTATTAACGCTGCTTGTAATCTTGTAACACTGTGTTTTAATTATCTAATATTGTTCGTTTATGTTTAGATAATCTAATTATGTAGGTAGTACATACCTAGGTAGGTATAGGTACAGGTACATAGGAAGGTAGTTATGTAAATTTAGAACATAGGCAGAGGTACCTTTGCAATATACCTACCTGAATATTATCATTATAAAAATATGTATAATAGGTATGTATAAAAATATGTATAATGTATAATAGGTATCACGTGTAGGTATACCTACACCCCCCAAAAAACAATTCGTGTTAAAAAATTAACGTCAAGAGTTGGCCTTCACAAAAAAGTACCTACTGATATAGTGTAGGTATACCTACATATTACGAGTACTACTATTATTTAGAAGGTGTATTCGTGGGTCAGCTCATTTAGTTGGTAGTTGATTAGTCAGCAGTAGGTAGCTACTTTAATAGAGTGGAGACCAGCAGCCCAAAAGTGGCGGTATTACCAAAGCTGAGTTCACACATAGTTGACGCCGTCGATCGACGAGGTGAATCTGTTGTCCATCAGGCAGTGTACGGTCTCGATCGACGGGGCGGCCTTGTGTGGACACAGCTTCAAAATGAAATGTACAGAGTTGATAGACTTCGTTAAGGAGGCTCTTGAGGCTCTTAAAAATACTGTGGTATCCAGAAGCTGAACTTCACCACAAAAGATTAATTAAGTTTAAAATAGATCAGTTGCGCTTACTTGGGTGTTGTTTCAAAGTCATAGAGCAGGAAAAATGAGGACCAACGGAATTTTTCTTTTTCTTCTACAACTTCTAGATCCCGAGATAAATCGATTTATAAAATACCGGTAAATCGTGAATTTTGACGTCACGGCATACGCTCCCGTAGGCGATGACGATACATCAAAATCATCAAATGTCCCGAGCAAAGCTCCCTCGCAGGCAACGCATTAATTGTTTGTGCGCATACATTTTGCGCAGTTCTTTCTGCTCCTCTGCTAGCGCGCTTGCATAGTGGCGCTACCTAACGGACGAGAAAAACAACTGCGTAAAGTCAGACGTCACACATATTTGAACTCTTTCATTAGAACGGAAGTAATAATAAAGGAAGGACGGACTAAGAAGAGGAAGAAAGAAGAAGGACGAAAATGGAAATAAGAGAGAACCCCATTCATTTCAAGTTAAAGTAAAAGAGTCTAAAAGGACTAATGTGGATGGTACATGTTTTTGAATTCAGCCATTTGTTATACGGCGGAGACCTAAGCAGGGGCCGTCCTCCCCTGCCTTCCTTGCCAGTCGTGATATGCTATGAACATTTTTAACGTCGGGCTTTTCTCAAAATGATAAATACCCGTCATAATAGTGTCCCCATGTCCCCATATTCCTTGCTTTAGTGTCCCCATCCCCATGCTTCCTGCTATGGTGTCCCCATCCCCATATTCCCTGCTGTAGTATCCCCATCCCCATATTCCCTGCTATAGTATCCCCATCCCCATATTCCCTGCTATAGTATCCCCATCCCCATATTCTTTGTTGTAGTATCCCCATGCTTCCTGCTATGGTGTCCACATTCCCATACTATGCAAATCTCCGTGGCCTAGTGGATACCATTGCGTGCCAGAGGTCCCAGGTTCAATTCCCGGAAGATTGAAGATTTTTCGATTCTGTGCTTGGTCCGCGTCCAAGTCTACTCATACAATCCATCGAAGTACCTGTAGGTATCGGAGGAACAACGTTTGTGACAAGCTGACGAGCATTGACCACGTTGACCCAATTAAAATTCCTTTTAAAGGTTGCCTAGGTATCTAGTATTTTTATTTCAAACTTTTTCCATTTTCTCGAGTCTTTTTTTTTAGAACATTTTTCCTTTTCCTCTTTCCGAGGCGTGCACAACTTGTAATACTTTACCCAGTTGTCATTCGACCCGGTAGAAATAAATCAATCGCATAAGAAACCCCCGATCACTCACAAATTGGAAAAAAATGTTTTCGCCGACTCGAATAGTATTACGTTTTCTTCGAAGGTCTTCCCCTCTTCTCCTTCTCCTCCTTCCCCTCTTCCTCCTTTGTAATACTTTACCCAGTTGTCATTCGACCCGGTAGAAATAAATCAATCGCATAAGAAACCCCCGATCACTCACAAATTGGAAAAAAAATGTTTTCGCCGACTCGAATAGTATTATGTTTTCTTCGAAGGTCTTCCCCTCTTCTCCTTCTCCTCCTTCCCCTCTTCTTCCTCCTCTTCCTTTTCATCCATTCTTTATTTCTCCTTCCTAGTCTTTTCCTTCAAAACTCCTTACAAACAAGCTGTTACGATAGAAACTTCATTTTGCTGAACTTGCTCATACTCTTCATTTTTTATTTTCTCCCGTCCTCCTCCTCCTTCTTTTTTTTCGTCTCTATTTTCTTTCTCTCCATTTCCTATTTGTCTCTCTCTCTCTCTCTTTTAAATGCATACAAAAAAGAGAAATAAATATCTCTCTCTTCAGAATCCAAAGAATCTCTTATTATGACTATAAAATACATCTAGGTATGTATGTTATGTACCTATGTACATAATATCTATGAACGAGTAATATGTATCTATGTATAGGTAATAGACATGTACGATACATTATGGTCTCTTCGAGTATTTGCTCGGAATGCTAATTTTTTTTCTGTCCGCAATAAATTCATAAAAAGCTGAAATGAAATTGAATTACATAAACTTGGAGCAAATAAAAAGGTCCATTTATTTTGTTAGAAAATATGGGCAATATGGGGTGGTCGAAACAGTTGAACATACCAGTTATATGGTCCCATCTCTTGAACTTTCCCGTTATATGGTCCCATCTCGTGAACTTTCTCTTGAAGTTTCCCGTTATATGGTCCCATCTCTTGAACATTCCAGTTATATGATGGTCACATCTCTTGAACTTTCCCGTTATATGGTCCCATCTCTTAAACTTTCCCGTTATATGGTCCCATCTCTTGAACTTTCCCGTTATATGGTCCCATCTCTTGAACTTTCCCGTTATATGGTCCCATCTCTTGAACTTCACCGTTATATGGTCCCATCTCTTGAACATTCCACTTATATGGTTCCATCTCTTGAACTTCACCGTTATATGGTCCCATCTCTTGAACTTTCCCGTTATATGGTTCCATCTCTTGAACTTTTCAGTTATATGGTTCCATCTCTTGAACTTCCTGTTATATGGTGCCATCTCTTGAACCTCATGTTAGAACACCCTATACACATTCTGGTAGTTTTGCAATGAAAGAAAATAGGGATTTAGTAGAAAAGCTGCTGCTGCTTTTACGAAAATACCGCACTTTTTTATATTTCCTTTCTTGAGTTAGGAGGTACATATATCTTTTTTCATAAAACAAGAAGTAGTTAGTGACGGACTCTTCCCCCCAACCGTTGATGTTTTTTTTTTTTTTTTTTTTTTTTTTTTTTTTTTTTTTTTTTATTAAAAATTTTTTTTTTCTTTTTTTTTTTTTTTTTTTTTTTTTTTTTTTAATTTCTTCTCTTTCTTGTCTTTTTTTTTGTCCACTGAAGACTTCTGATATCGGCGTCCCAATTTTCAAAATTCAACATTATTTGAGTATTTTGCTAATCCCATATTTATTTTGGTAATTCCATATTTATTTTGCTTATTAATTTGGTACCTAATCCCAAATTTATTTTGTGATTTCATATTGATTTTGGTACCTACTCCCATATTCATTTTCGTAATCCTATATTTATTTCGGTAATGCATATTTCTTTTGGTAATCCCCATCCCGTAGTATGCCTCTCATCAGATGGGCGAGAAGAGACACAATCCTTCCCATTGAGGTGCTGGGTCAACACGAGAACACCAGAAAGTAACCCGTTGAAAAATTTGCAATCGAAATATGAGTGCAAGCGCTCCCAATGTGAAATGGTCCTTAGAGTGTGTGAAAAGAGGGACAAGAAATAAAGTAGGTAATATCCCGTTTGATCAGCTTATTTTCTCTTGCAAACCGATTTTTTTTCTTTCTATTCATCCTTCCTATCTCTTCCTTTCTTAGTATCTCTTTTTTTTTTCCTGTTGATTCATCAAACCATCTCTTCTACGTTCATAGAGAGTCATTGACTGATCACTCTGAGTAGTTTACGCAAAAGTGTAGTTCAATTTCTATTAAAAAGGCAACAAAAACGACCTAAAGGTATAAAAACTTAGGTACGTTAGAGGAGAAAAGTTATCCGAGAGGATTTTCAAATTTCAATCCCTCCCTAAAGTAACATTCATAATCGTAAACTTTCTCAAGTGAGCACTTGGAACTAAAACAAGAGAGTGGTCAATTGGTCTGGATTTTCACACAAGTGTATTTCCCCCGAGTTGTCTCTTCTAAGATTTAGGTACCTAATTGCATTTTCTATTCAACAGGGGAGGGAGGCCTACACCTCGCCTTTTTGTTGAAACTTCATCTAGTTAGGTATGTAGCTCTTAAGGCAGAGTGCACTCCAAAAACATAGAATGGAAAAAGTGGAAAAGTACCTTCCTAAATTTCTCAATTAAAAGTAAATTTAGGTATGTACCTATATAAAAACAAAATTGTTTTAATTTCCAAAAATTTTCTAAAGGATACCGAACCACAAAGACCGAATAATAGAACAAGAAAACGCTTGCGCTTATTTCCCACTTTTTCGAAAAAATCTCAACTGAAAAAGCAGTAAAACTTTTTTCCCTCCAACATACAACATACGAAAAAAAATTTCCGCTGAAAAGCGTGAATTTGAAGAGCATCAGTCGAAGTTTAAAAATTTTCGTGTTATGTCGGTCGCGATTATTAGTTTCGATAGTTCAATATTGACATCGGTTAATTTTAACGAGAACAAATTGCACGTCGGACCATCAGTAAAATTGTAAAATTTAAATAATTAGAACTACCGAACCATGTACTTACCTATAAGGGAGAATTAATATTAAATACCTTTGGGTCAGCTTACTAACTCACCATTGAGGGCTGTGCACCATGCCAAGTTGCGAACTGCATGCCCCTTAGGTAAGTCCATATTACACTTTTTTTTATATTATTAATTTGTTTAAAAGATGAGTGTTCCACCGCCGTTTTTAAAAATAATTAGGTTACAAAAAATAATACGAGTTAATGAAATTATTCTGTTCCATTTACAGGTTATATAGTTGTTTCACATAGTTTTTTTTTCGTGCTAAAATTTAAATAAATTATTTTCGATTAAAATTAAAATAAATAAAAATACCTATACTTATACCTTTATTTCTAAATTAAAAAGTATTGTTTACAATTTAATCCCAGATTTTATTCACTTGTTATCTACTTTAAATATCAATTTTTCTGCACTTGTATTCAAGTGATTTGATAATAAATTATCAAAATGTACATACATATAGGCATTCTCGAAAGTGCTAATGAAACAAATAATAACATAGAATAATTAATTTATAAAATCTTTTGCTTTTTGTTTGATTTGTTTAAAATTGAGTAAAATATAAAAACCTTGATAAAAAATAATAATAAAACAAAAACCTATACAAAGATAATTTAAAAAGGCAATAATTGTTACTCACAATAATATGTCTTCTAACTCATTTTAATACATAAATACCTACTACTATCTACCTGTTTATAAGGTATTGAATTTTACTCTTCTTTCAAACCATATCCAACATTGAATAATTTCCAGAAACCCATATAAAGAAAATACACGTTTCTAATTTAATGATTGATATATTTAACAACTTTATGTTTAATTTTCATCGTTTCATCACATCTAATACTTAATTTTCATGGTAAACTGTATGCATGTGAGTTCTTTCCAATAACAGGTGTCGAATCATGAACTGAAACAAAATCAGGTAAGATAATACATAATCATTTTTACTGTGAATGTTATTTTTTTTTTATTCTTCTTTTTTTTTAGAGTGACAGGTCAAAATTCATCTTAGGATGTCGAACCGAAATGTCAAATACTGAAAACAAAAATAAAATGTACTTTTCGCATACCTAGAAACTAAAAAAAATCCTTTTCCATAGATTTGCATTTTTTCCAATATTTCCAATCTGAAATTTTTCAGAGTACAAACCTACCTAGGTATGTGTACCTACGAACCTAGAAAAAATTTAAACTATCCATCCGTTAACATTAACATGGTATTATTTGGATAGACAGCTTAGTCCGCAAGGGGAAGCAATAGAAGCAGCAAGACAGCACACAGGAAAATAGAAAATTTCCCAAACTTATGAGATTTTGGAAATTGGAACCTACATTATATTATTTTGTATGGTCGCCGTTTTTTTTTAAGTATGCAATCTGCAACATTTCAAAATCTTGCCTACTTCTTCTTTTTTAACCTTCTTACCTGCTTACTTGAGGATATTCTTTTTATACCCCCCTACCTACTGCCTAACTTTTCCTGGATAACGGTAAAAATACGTATAATGCTCAACATGTGGAGATGAAAATATCGAGGAACATAATATTACTACCTACTTACATACCTACCTAGACAAGGTACCAACTACTGAAAATATTTTCCCTCCTATGGGATAATGGGATATGGGTAAAATGCAAGGTTTGATAAAATGAGTGGGCAACGGTGATAAGAGAAATCTAAATCCTAGTTATCTATCTGAGAGTACAAACCTACCTAGGTATGTACTTACGAACCTAGAGAAAATATAAACTATCCATCCGTTAACATTAACATGGTATTATTTGGACAGACAGCTTAGTCCGCAAGGGGAAGCAGTAGAAAGACAGCGCACAGGGAAATGGAAATTTTCCCAAACTTATGAGTATGAGATTTTGGAAATTGGAACCTATATTATTTTGTATCGTCGCCGGATTTTTTTAAAGCTATGCAATGTGCAACATTTTTCTTGCCTTCCTCTTTCCTTCTTACCTAGGTACTTACTAGAGCCTCTTTCCTTCTTACCTACTTACTAGAGAACTAGAGGATCTTCTTTTTATTCCCACGTACCTACCTACTACCTGCCTTTTCCTGGATAAAGATAAAAATCTAATTCCTTCCATTTTAATCCTTAACATGTGGAGATGAAAGTACCCATAATATTACTACCTACCTACATAGGTACATTCCTACCTAGATATTATAAGTACCTACTGAAAAATGCAAGGTTTGATAAAATGAGTGGGCAGGGGTGATAAGAGAAATCTAAATCCTAGTTAGGAAACCTTCCACATTTGGAATTATTTTCGAAAAATGGTGCTCGACCAATGAAAAAGGTTAGGTATTGCCAACCTTGAAAAGTAGAAAAAAGTAGGAAAAGGTCAAAGTCACTCAACGTCCCTAACTATAAAATACATCTAGGTATGTATGTTATGTACCTAAGTATGTACATAATATCTATGAACGAGTAATATATGTATCTATGTATAGGTAATAGTCATGTACGAAACATTATGGTCTCTTCGAGTATTTGCTCGGAATGCTAATTTTTTTTCTGTCCGCAATAAATTCATAAAAAGCTGAAATGAAATTGAATTACATAAACTTGAAGCAAGAAACCTTCCACATTTGGAATTATTTTCGAAAAATGGTGCTCGACCAATGAAAAAGGTTAGGTATTGCCAACCTTGAAAAGTAGAAAAAGGTCAAAGTCACTCAACGTCACTCAACGTCCCTAACTATAAAATACATCTAGGTATGTATGTTATGTACCTAAGTATGTACATAATATCTATGAACGAGTAATATATGTATCTATGTATAGGTAATAGTCATGTACGAAACATTATGGTCTCTTCGAGTATTTGCTCGGAATGCTAATTTTTTTTCTGTCCGCAATAAATTCATAAAAAGCTGAAATGAAATTGAATTACATAAACTTGAAGCAAGTAAAAAGGTAACTACCGAACCATGTACTTACCTATAAGGGAGAATTAATATTAAATACCTTTGGGTCAGCTTACTAACTCACCATTGAGGGCTGTGCGCCATGCCAAGTTGTCAACTGCATGACCCATAGGTATTAGGTAAGTCCATATTACACTATTACAGCCACATGTTACCATACTTACCTATAAGGGAGAATTAATATTAAATACCTTTGGGTCAGCTTACTAACTCACCATTGAGGGCTGTGCGCCATGCCAAGTTGTGAACTGCATGACCAGCATGACCCATAGGTAAGTCCATATTACACTATTACAGCCACATGTTACCTTTTGAGAATCGAGAATGCTTTAAGAGGCCACAATCGTCTCGAAAGCGAAGAGAGAAGGAAGACAGGATAGGAGAAAGCCATGCGTTCCGAGAACGAACCTTTTCTGTTTAGGATAAAATCCGCCTCGGCCGGGAATAGAACCTTGGGATTTTACCCGAGCCTAAATTTTAATTGTAATTTATTTATTTGCATCAATTATATATTACAATATTGCAAGGGTATATACACAAAAGAAAGTGTAAAATGGAAAACTCTGCCAGTTCTGAGCCCATTTATGTTTTTAATTTTTAGTAGGGTGGTAATTAGGTATGGGCTCACCTTTTCTCTCTAGACTCACCAAAGGAGAAATTTTCTCTCTTAAACTGTGTCCACACATAGTTGACGCCGTCGATCGACGCGTTGAATCTATGTTGTCGAAGCAGTGTGTTTAAATTCATCATCGATCGACGCCCGTCGTGTAAACACATCTTTAGTGTCCACTGCGTAAATTCCAAGTTTTCCACCCTCGATCTCTTAAATCCTTTCTACCTTCCTAAACTCGGAGAGTGTGGTGCGACCTAAATGAATAGGAAAATGCGAGTAATGCTGCATGATAGATGATTTGGATTCCCCTAAAAACAAACATCTCTCTTAGAATACCAAGGGTCGCTCGTACACGGGTCGAAATATGGGTACTTTCGTAAGAGATGAGTTTCTTTCAAGTATTTTTTATTTATTTATTTGTATATTGAGTATTTCACCACCGTTTTTATTTTGCAGCAATGAAACAGCTGCTACATTAGACGCGTTTGGTCTGTGTTGTAGCATGCCAAGCCCGTAGTATTCCTCTCATCAGATGGGCGAGAAGAGACACAATCCTTCCCATTGAGGTGCTGGGTCAACACGAGAATACCAGAAACGAACCCCTTGAAAAATTTGCAATCGAAATATGAGTGCAAGCGCTCCCAAGGTGAAATGGTCCTTAGAGTGTGTGAAAAGAGGGACAAGAAATAAAATAGGTAATATCCCGTTTGATCAGCTTATTTTCTCTTGCAATCCCATATTTATTTTGGTTTTTCCATATATATTTTGTTGATTTCGTATTTGGTAACTCCATATTTATTTTGGTAATAACATATTTATTTTGTTAATACATACCTTATTTATTTTGCTAATCCCGAATTTTTGGTATTCCCATATTTATTTTGGCCGTACTTATTTTGGTAATCCCATATATTTTGAACCCCACTCCACGCGTGGTAAGTGCCCCCCCGGTAGGAGAACGAATAAACATATACAAGGTTGACATCGCTTGTAATAAACAAGATAATAAATTTTATTTTCCTCTCCAGAAAAGGAAACTTTTCACTTCGAGTTTTCGCGCTGAAAATTCTTCATTCAAATTTCCTGTGACAATTTTTGTTACAAAGTGAGACGTAATGGATCTCCCGAAGGGACGAGGGGGACGAAATTAGGAGGGGAATGTTGTAGAGATAGAAGTACTTTATTGTGAGATAAGTAGAGGAAAAATAGTGTTGTAAACTTTACAATGTAAAGAAATGGATAG
Organism: Diaphorina citri; assembly: GCF_000475195.1. NCBI lineage: Eukaryota > Metazoa > Arthropoda > Insecta > Hemiptera > Psyllidae > Diaphorina > Diaphorina citri. Next base: position 111,058 of record NW_007377531.1, on the reverse strand, counting down.
CTCACCCTAAAGGTGATTTAGCTAAGCGGAGGAACAGACTTGTGAGAAAAGTAAAACCCGATTTCTATCATAGGCGTGAATTTAGTCGCCAAATGGACCGTAAAACTCCCGTCAATTGTTGTATTTTATTTAACATCTAACCGCTAACCTCAGCCCGGTTCATTCAAGGTCACTATACTTTATTGTGAGATAAGTAGAGGAAAAATAGTGTTGTAAAGAAATGGATAGCTCACCCTAAAGGTGATTTAGCTAAGCGGAGGAACAAACTTGTGAGAAATGTAAAACCCGATTTCTATCATAGGCGTGAATTTAGCGGATGATAATTATGTCGCCCAATGGACCGTAAAACTCCCGTCATTGAAAACCTTATGCAGTTATACATTCACGACCTCTACCAAAGAAACGTTTTTGAAAGTAGGTACCAAAAGAAATAATTTTTCGGCTACCATGTTCAATGTTCCTGCTTTTGATATCACCTGTGTTTATTTGTTAGTGTATCAAGCGAAGTGCTTGGAAGTTTGGCGTCGATCTTACAATATTCAAGTTACAAATTATTTCCACTCACTCTTTATTACATTTGACATTCAACATTCTTCGTTCGTAAAGTTTTCTCTCGTAATAACATTAGCTGGGTCTTTTGTTCCTTCTTTTATACGCAAGGCGTATTCCATCTGAATTTCTTACTTTATATTGTAAAAGATTATGCACCCAGCGGCGATAGCACGTTGAATCCACCAGTTCCCCATGGATCACTGAAGTTATGCGTTGCGCGTGGTTTAATGATAGGTAACTATCTGGATGGAATCTTTTTCCGAATGAGATCACACACCTTCCACTATTTCCGCCCCGGGCGGGAATCGAACCCGCGGCCTAGCGCTTACAAGGCAGACGCACTACCAACTAAGCTAACTAGGCTGGCTTTCTTACTTTATATTGTAAAAGATTATGCAGCCAGCGGCGATAGCACGTTGAATCCACCAGTTCCCCATGGATCACTGAAGTTATGCGTTGCGCGTGGTTTAAAGATAGGTAACTATCTGGATGGAATCTTTTTTCGAATGAGATCACACACCTTCCAATATCTAGTCAGCTCCCATGGCGTAGTGGTTACTGCACTCGCCTTGCACGCGGGAGACCCGGGTCCGATTTCTGGCGGGGTCAAGAAATTTGTTTCATGTACGTTTGGAGGATGACACTACCTAATCGGGAACTTTGGGTAGCTAATTTATTAGCCTTCCAGGACCGTTTGCTAGGTGTTTGAATTGTTCATTGTATTCCGTAGGAATACTGCATATTTGTTTGCCATAGCTCCCAAATGATTGATTCCGTGACTGGCTGTTGCGGGGCCCACTCAGCCTCGTGAGGAAAATGGGTAGCATACTGCTCTCTCGATTTCCGTAAGATAAAACCTCCGTTTTTAGAGTTCCCTCTATCAAACCTCTTCAGATTGTAAGAAAAAATGAAGACTTTGAGATACATAAAGAAACATGCCATCTTTTACGTTATCTCTTGGCAGTCGTTTTGCTGTTAAAGTCTCAATATTTTCTTCTCCTTCTTCTTCGTTTCTTCTGAAATCTTGTTGATATTACACCTAGCTCCTAGCTAGTTGGCAGCTTCATCTCACATATTTGGAAGGAGAATGCTTCCTTTATTGGCATTGGTGGAGATGTCAAAATTACTTCAGTACAATCCAATGGTGGAGATGTCAAATTCACCAAATCTTCTTTATTATTAAGTAGGTAGGTACCTAGGTGTTGGATTATTGAAGTCCGAGTACCGTAGGTACATCAGGTATTGAATTATGTAGTCAGGCATTTACAATTTTGTTATTTAGGTATTTATTGTGTACGTAAATCGTAAATACCTCTTATGTGCAGATAAGTACGTAGTACGTACTACAGTCGAACCTGGATATAATAGAATCCAAGGGACAGAGCTAAAATTCTATTATAACCAGGTTTCTACTAAAGGCAGTTTTCTATTATATCAAAAGCTCAATGAATACTTACTCTTAGGTGCTTCCTTTTCCTTGAAAAAGATACAGGCTCTAAAAATACGTACCTATTTCAGACGAGATAGGTAAGTAGGATTTACAACATACTTATAATCGTAAATACCTCTTATGTGCAGATAAGTACGTAGTACGTACTACAGTCGAACCTGGATATAATAGAATCCAAGGGACAGAGCTAACATTCTATTATAACCAGGTTTCTACTAAAGGCAGTTTTCTATTATATCAAAAGCTCAATGAATACTTACTCTTACTTGATATAATCCTGTTGAAAGTGTGATAAAAGAGGTTCGGTAGGAGGGGATTTGCCCTTGACATAAATTTCCAGAGGTCTCGGGGATATCCTGTAAGTTGAGGTCAGTAAAAAAAAAAATAGATCTGTTGTGAATTCTTGTAGAGACAAGTCCGAGGGTGCGAAGCTACGAAGATTAATTATCCCACTGTTAACCCTCTACTGCTCCTTTGGTCGCGTTTACGACTTTGAATTCTATTACTGATAAATCTGTTAATAAATAAGTCGTTAAATTTTGCAAAAGATTCAACCCTTCTAGAACACCTAACTGTTTAAATCCAGACTTGCATAATTAAGGAACCCTCTTTTTAAGTCTGTGGTAAAACCAACCGTTAATTTTTTAGTGTTTAAAGTTTGAACCATCTCCTGGAATGAGCTGCCAAAAGCTAATCAGTTGCTATTTATCCAATCTTGCAAATACTTAATTACATAATGATAGTTAACCTATGTTGCCAGACAACTTTTTACTTGTCAATATGAAAATTGAAACTTATCCCCAAGTTCCTTAACTACCATCAGACTTGTCAACGTTTTTTTCTAGTAACATTAAAGTAAGTTGTGGTAAAACCAACCGTTAATTTTTTAGTGTTTAAAGTTTGAACCATCTCCTGGAATGAGCTGCCAAAAGCTAATCAGTTGCTAACACCTAACTGTTTAAATCCAGACTTGCATAATTAAGGAACCCTCTTTTTAAGTCTGTGGTAAAACCAACCGTTAATTTTTTAGTGTTCAAAGTTTGAACCATCTCCTAGAATGAGCTGCCAAAAGCTAATCAGTTGCTATACACCTAACTGTTTAAATCCAGACTTGCATAATTAAGGAACCCTCTTTTTAAGTCTGTGGTAAAACCAACCGTTAATTTTTTAGTGTTTAAAGTTTGAACCATCTCCTGGAATGAGCTGCCAAAAGCTAATCAGTTGCTATTTCATCCAATCTTGCAAATACTTAATTACTCGTACATAATGATAGTAAGTTGCTATTTATCCAATCTTGCAAATACTTAATTACATAATGATAGTTAACCTATGTTGCCAGACAACTTTTTACTTGTCAATATGAAAATTGAAACTTATCCCCAAGTTCCTTAACTACCATCAGACTTATCAACGTTTTTTCTAGTAAGATTAAAGTAAGTACTTCTTTACTTTCCTTATCCTATAGGAAGGAAAGTAATGTAATCGGGTCAAAATTTCGATGGTCAGTTTTTAATGCCAAAACACGTTTTGAGGTCCCTAGAGCCTAAATCCGAAGTTTCAGCCATTGGTCCGTGTGTGTGTGACTGTGTGTGTGTGTGTCTGTCTGTAAACAAAATATCTCGAGAACGGTAAGAGCTAGAGACTTGAAATTTGGTAGGTACCTAGATGTCAAATGTGACAAGGATGCGACACGAAACTTTTGGTTAACATCGGTGCAACGGTTGGCGGCATTTTACCGCTTTTTGGCGGTTTTCGGTGTAATTTTACAATATATCGGGAACAGTATGAGCTAGAGACTTGAAATTTGGTATGGAGTTTAAAAATGTGACAAGGATGCAACTCAAAACGTTTGGTTGAGATAGTTGCTGCGGTTGGCGGTATATTGACCGCTTTTTGGTGGTTTTTTGACCGTTTATTTGGCGGTTTTCAGCTATACCGACTAAACGGTTAGAGATATTGTAAAAGTTTGGCTATAAGAACAAGAACACCCAAAATAAGCATCATTCAATAGGATGAGGAAAGTCGTGTGATGTTCACACCAGATTTTTTAGTTTAATTTATAATACAAATTAATTGCTAGATCTAAGGACAGAAACTTTGCTCTTTTCCCTTGTGACTTGCTAACGCTAAAGTTACCACGAGTTTTTTCTTCTTTCAGGAACTTCTTAAAATATTTTCATTATCATATTTAATTATTTAAGGTGAAGTGAAAAAACTCCAGACAGCGTCAAGTACCGTTGGAGAATTCCTAAAGGAAGCAAAGGGAGATGGCATCCATCAAGGAAAAACATTTTTCGCCACAAATAAAACTGTTGCCCATAAATAATTGTTAGAAATTTTCACAACTGACGAAGTCATACATTACATATTTACCAGACCACACTCAGAAAGTTATTGCTAGACTGTGGCTACGGATAGTCAAAAATATTATAATATTAATTCAGCGTCAAGTACCGTTGGAGAATTCCTAAAGGAAGCAAAGGGAGATGGCATCCATCAAGGAAAAACATTTTTCGCCACAAATAAAACGGTTGCCCATAAATAATCGTTAGAAATTTTCACAACTGACGAAGTCATACATTACTAATTTACTATAGACCACACTGAGAAAGTTATTGCTAAAGATAGTCAAAAATATTATAAAAATATTAATTTACATCATTAGCAACGCAACGAAACCATTTGTGATAAATACGTATACCTACCCAAATACTAAATAGAGAGTTTTTGTAACCAAAATTAGAGTCCCGGAAACTAAATCCTCGTTATTTGACAAAAGATAGTTTCTGCGCATGTGCAGAAACTAGATAGATAACGAAAAAATATCGTTGATCAATGACTGCGACATGTTCTTGACGCAACTGCTAATATTAATTTACATCATTAGCAACGCAACGAAACCATTTGTGATAAATACGTATACCTACCTAAATACTAAATAGAGAGTTTTTGTAGCCAAAATTAGAGTCCCGGAAACTAAATCCTCGTTATTTGACAAAAGCTAGTTTCTGCGCATGTGCAGAAACTAGATAGATAACGAAAAAATATCGTTGATCAATGACTGCGACATGTTCTTGACAACATTGTTCATACACATTCAGCCTCTCAAAGGGTTAATGAAAGCCCCCCTCGTTTCTATCTACCGAGACAGGGCAGCTTCGGGTCAGCACCAAAGGGCGTCGACAATGAAATTCGAAATGCCGGGATGTTTTTACAGGAAGACTCAACACCAGGAGTTGAGTGATTGATGAATGAGGGATTTCATGGTGACAGGAACTATTGTACTGTAAAGAGCTTGGGACAGCTCAAGATGGTTCGATAAACGGGAAGAGAGAAAAACCATGTCAGGAATTGAGTGCTCATCAGAGCAGCTTTAAGAGTAAACACTTTGTTGATTCAGTTCAGTTCAACAAACACTTTGTACAAAAAATAATATTGTAGGTAGGTACGTATACATTTGAAGTTCAAGTTCGGAAATATGACGTAGGTAGGTCTGGGTTTAATGGAAAATTACCGGATGTTTTTTTTTTCTTTTTTTAACGAATTTTCCTAAAAAACAACTAAACCATAAAATTTGACGGGTTAAAACAAAAATGAACAACGACAATCAGTAATTTATCATAACAAAGGATCCATCCACTGCATCCTGCTTGAGCGGTAGAATGCATTTTCCTCTTGAAATGCTCAATTGAGAGAAAAAAAATAAAAGCTATAAATAGAAGTAAAAGTCAAGTTCGGAAATATGACGTAGGTCTGGGTTTAATGAAAAATTATCGGATGTTTTTTTTTTTTTTTTCAATGAATTTTCCTAAAAAACAACAAAACCATAAAATTTGACGGGCAAAAACAAAAATGAATAACGACAATCAGTAATTTTATCATAACAAAGGATCCATCCACTGATGCATCCTGATTGAGCGGTAGAATGCATTTTCCTCTTGAAATGCTCAATTGAGAGAAAAAAATAAAAGCTATAAATACCTAGAAGTAAAAAAACACCAACACTCGATAATTTCTACATCCAAATTGCTCTCTACATACAGACCTCTAATAATACCTGTCAACCAATCAAACGCTTTGTGGATGTCCATTTTTGCTGACCAATTTATTGACGTCAAGGCACCAGACTGTACGGCCACCTCATTAAAAGCGTAATGAGGGACGGAGGCTAGGTGTATTATTATTCGCATGCTATCAGTAATGATAACTCCCTAGGGGGTATTGGGCTGAGGAGATAGCTTGAAATGAAAACTCGTATCGGGAAGCGGGGAAAGCTGACTGTAGTTTGGTAACCAGAGGCGGATTGAAAATGGAGACGAGAGAAATAATAATACGATTATTAAAATTAAAAATATTTAATATTAACACTCATATTTATGAACAAAAATTCTCGGTCTCAGATCAGTGTCAACTCTCAAGCAAATTTTGGCCAACCAGATGTTTTGAATGATGCTTCAGCACTTGTTGAGAGCCAGAGCGGGGAAAGCTGACTGTAGTTTGGTAACCAGAGGCGGATTGAAAATGGAGACGAGAGAAATAATAATACGATTATTAAAATTAAAATTATTTAATATTAACACTCATATTTATGAACGAAAATTCTCGGTCTCAGATCAGTGTCAACTCTCAAGCAAATTTTGGCCAATCAGATGTTTTAAGTTGATGCTTCAGCACTACTTGTTGAGAGCCAGTATTTTGTTCATATGGGTGCAAGAGTTTTAAGTAAAACAAAAAACTTGAATTACCTATTTATTTTTAAAAAGTTTGGAAGGAATATAAGCCCACAAGCTACGAAAATCATCCACACTTGGCATTTCAACTTTCAACGGATATTTGATTATTAAAATTAAAATTATTTAATATTAACACTCATATTTATGAACAAAAATTCTCGGTCTCAGATCAGTCTCAACTCTCAAGCAAATTTTGGCCAATCAGATGTTTTGAATTGATGCTTCAGCACTTGTTGAGAGCCAGTATTTTGTTCATAAATAAGGGTGTAAGAGTTTTAAGTAAAACAAAAAGCTTGAATTACCTATTTATTTTTGAAAAGTTTGGAAGGATTATAAGCCCACAAGCTACGAAAATCATCCACACTTGGCATTTCAAATTCCAACGGATATTTAACAAAATGAATATAAGCCCACAAGCTACGAAAATCATCCACACTTGGCATTTCAACTTTCAACGGATATTTAAGCAAAATTTCAGGTTCAAACAAACTTGTTTGAAACAAGTGAAATTTGGGCAAATATCTCGTAGTTACACAAGCAACGATCTGATGAAAGACCAGGCTGGAGGACAAAGTCGGAGACATAATATAATGTGTATCGAACTTTACAAAAACTGGTGTATGTATCTTGATGGGTAGTGAAGATATACAGATCTGCACAAGTAATTCTATTTGGAACTGATCCTTGGAAATAACTATTCCACATTAGAAAACTGTTTCACCCAAAAGGAGCCTAGATTCCGTCTACGCCACTGGAACTACGTTATGAACCCAGCTAATAACTATTCCACATTAGAAAACTGTTTCACCCAAAAGGAGCCTAGATTCCGTCTACGCCACTGGAACTACGTTATGAACCCAGCTAAACCTTGGCATTGAAGAAGATATCTTCACCTAATGACCCATTATTTCCGCACACATTTATCCCATCAGGATAAAATCCGCCCCGGGCGGGAATCGAACCCGCGGCCTAGCGCTTACAAGGCAGACGCACTACCAACTAAGATTTTTGAAAAGTTTGGAAGGAATTTAAGCCCACAAGCTACGAAAATCATCCACACTTGGCATTTCAACTTTCAACGGATATTCAAGCAAAATTTCAGGTTCAAACAAACTTGTTTGAAACAAGTGAAATTTGGGCAAATATCTCGTAGTTACACAAGCAACGTTCTGATGAAAGACCAGGCTGGAGGACAAAAGTCGGAGACATAATACATATAATGTGTATCAAACTTTACAAAAACTGGTGTATGTATCTTGATGGGTACCTAGTGAAGATATACAGATCTGCACAAGTAATTTATTATATTTGGAACTGATCCTTGGAAATAACTATTCCACATTAGAAAACTGTTTCACCCAAAAGGAGCCTAGATTCCGTCTACGCCACTGGAACTACGTTATGAACACAGCTAAACCTTGGTATTGAAGATATCTTCACCTAATGACCCATTATTTCCGCACACATCATTATTATTTTTGGGTTTTCAGACTTCTCAGCTTTTACCACTACTACCAGCATGTTCATTAGTTTGGGAAAATGATTTATAAAATTCCCCACTATACACTCTGAGTTTAGGTCAATCCCGATGCATGTGGATTTTCTTCTTCTCCTTCCGCACACATCATTATTATTTTTGGGTTTTCAGCTTTTACCACTACTACCAGCATGTTCATTAGTTTGGGAAAATGATTTATAAAATTCCCCACTATACATTCTGAGTTTAGGTCAATCCCGATGCATGTGGATTTTCTGCTTCTCGTTCTTTTCCTCCTTCTTCTTTTTTGGATTTTTCTTCTTGTTCTCCTCTGCCCTCTTCTTCTCCTTCGCATTCTTCTCTTTCAATAGATGTGTAAATCACACGGAATACAGACAGGTATTCCGTAAATACTAATTATACCCCTAGGGTCAGGTAAAACCGGGTAATGAAGCTTTGAGCTCGCATAGAGGAGCTATAAAACAACTTATTAAGGTACGAAAATGTCTCTAAATATGAAGTCTCATACATACCTATACCTACTCAATTTCAATTACTCATTACTCGTACTTCGGGAGTTCCTCAGAGACACAATACCAAGTAAAGAGGTATCACTATAGGTAATTACTTGATAATAATTACCTACGTACTGTCTGCAAAAAATATGTCACCATAAAACTCCCTTTTATCAGTCAGTTTTTCCCTCTCTCTCTCTCTCTCTCTCTCCCTCTCTCTTTCTCTCTCTCACTCTCTCTTGTACTCACTTACTTACCCAAATACCCACCCTTTTCTGTCTTTCCCTTCTCTCTCTCACTCCCTCCCTCCCATTAAATAGATTTATGTCGCAAATTTGCGAGCTATTTTTCTTTTCTTTTGAATTAATTATAAGAAAGTGCAAAGAATAGGTGTGTTTATTAATTCTTGGTATTAAGGTAACTCAGTTGCTTACCTTTCAAAACTGTCTCTTGAGAGTGTCAAAAGCAAGGTTTATATCCGTTGAAAAACTGTTAAAATGTTCACTACTTCATTTGTCACTGCACTCACACTCACTAATCACTACACTTTACTCCTTCTTTTCCTCCTTCTTCTTTTTTGGATTTTTCTTCTTGTTCTCCTCTGCCCTCTTCTTCTCCTTCGCATTAGTCAGATTTCTACTGTTGCTGATTAGGGATCCCACTAGGCTTGAACACCGAAGGTTTCGGGTTCAACTCAGCCTCGTGAGGAGAATTTAGTGGCCATTCTGAATGATCAGAGACCAGTGGCGGTCTCTCAGAGAAAGAAAAATCACGAGCCCTAAATTTTTCCCGAAACCAAAGGAGGAAAATATCGTTGTACTAATATCGATAGTTAGGAAATAAATTGGGTGTTCGGACATACTAACAGTTGAAATTTCCCATTCACATAATCCGCTCTGAAAGTTAACAATCCACAGGATATTACAACTAACAGCCTGTCAGGATTGTCAGGATCTGTAACAAAGCCTGACTCTTTCTCAGAACAGTCTCTCGTATAACTTGTTGTCTGCTCTCTCATTATTACCATACATTATTCCTGTCATCTCCCCCTTAGTATACTCCTTTCCCTCCCATAACCTTCCTTTTCCTTCCTCCTACCCCTCCTTTACCCTTCTACTCTTCCCTCACCCTTCCTTCTTCCCCTCCCGTCCTTCCTGCTCACTCCCGATTCCATCTACTTTATATGAGTTCGACATCGATCGACTTTGGTCGACTGTATACGGTTTAGTATCTCCTTACTGACCAAGTTCGACATCGATCGACTTTGGTCGACTGTATACGGTTTAGTATCTCCTTACTGACCAAGCTAGTCAAGCTATAATTTCCATCTTTCCGCGCCGGTCTTTAAACGCTAGGTGTTCTCCTGGAACGAAAGTTATCCTAAACAAGTAAGGTTCGCTCTTGGAACGGCTGGCTTTCTCCTATCCTGTCCTCCTCATCTTTTCGATTTTGGGAAGATAACACCTCAGCAGACAGTTCTCTCTATCAAACCCCTGGCTTTCTCTCATACTGCTCTCTCGATTTCCGTAAGATAAAACCTCCGTTTTTAGAGTTCCCTCTATCAAACCTCTTCAGATTGTAAGAAAAAATGAATATATCTCATCCCTACAGGGAATTTAGCTTAAAACCAGGTTTAGACTTTAAGATACATAGAGAAACATGCCATCTTTTACGTTATCTCTTGGCAGTCGTTTTGCTGTTAAAGTCTCAATATTTTCTTCTCCTTCTTCTTCGTTTCTTCTGAAATCTTGTTGATATTACACCTAGCTCCTAGCTAGTTGGCAGCTTCATCTCACATATTTGGAAGGAGAATGCTTCCTTTTCCTTGAAAAAGATACAGGCTCTAAAAATACGTACCTATTTCAGACGAGATAGGTAAGTAGGATTTACAACATACTTACTCTACGACGTAATACACCCTTCCCGTGTATCTACCTTTAGGTAATACCTTCACAATATTATGTCTACCAGTCTATCTTCAAGGAAATGTCTACCTACAAATCTAATATTTATTTTTATGTTCACAAACATACAGGGTGTTTAAAAAAAAAGTTGCCACCCCTGAAAACTCGAGAACCGTTTGGAATTCGGAAAAATCCTAAAACACGTATTGACCTCCCTGGGGCCGCCCCTGATAGTGCCTCTAAAAATACGTACCTATTTCAGACGAGATAGGTAAGTAGGATTTACAACATACTTACTCTACGACGTAATACACCCTTCCCGTGTACCTACCTTTAGGTAATACCTTCACATTATTATGTCTACCAGTCTATCTTCAAGGAAATGTCTACCTACAAATATAATATTTATTTTTATGTTCACAAACATACAGGGTGTTTAAAAAAAAAGTTGCCACCCCTGAAAAGTCGAGAATCGTTTGGAATTCGGAAAAATCCTAAAACACGCATTGACCTCCCTGGGGCCGCCCCTGATAGTACGGAAAAATTGAGATCCCCTTAAAATAGGTTCCCTTTGAAAATAAAGAAATACGTGTTTTAGAATTTTTCCGAATTCCAAACGGTTCTCGAGTTTTCAGGGGTGGCAACTTCTGCTCCTTCTCCTCCCGTCAATGTAGAGAAAAAATGATAATGCAACGAGGAAAATGTTGCTGAGTGTAGAGAGTATGACACATTACATTACAATCATAATATTCATATGAGCGGAGGACGGCGCGTGGTGGTGTGCAGATTTTGACACTAAAAAAAAAATCAATCAATTTACGAGAGCCGCAAAAAAAATAATAATAATAATAAAGCCCGTCCTTGAAAAATTACAAATAAATCGGAAATTTGGTGCCATTTTCCGGTGGTTTTCAGACTTTTGAAATTTTGTGTTGAAAAGGATGATTTTAATAAAATATACCTACCCTAATCAAGTGAAGGCATCTTTCTATTTATCTCTAAAAATCTCAATCTCTAAAAATATTGCCATGGAAAAGGTTATAAATAGTTCGCCTGAATCAGGTTGGTTGAATATTTAAATCCCCTCTGAAATTATTCTCTTCGTAGGTGTGTCTATTGAATCAAATAGGTACTTTCTCATAGGTTCTTACACTTCTTACAATCTTACTTACCTATAAAGCAAAGAAAAAGGTTCCTTGTTACCTAGGTAAGTGTAGGAACACAAATCATTCCAGCCAATAAGGCTGAAATTTCTATAGTCGCCTGTCAACTCATTTGGGTATGCAATACGCCATACAAATTTTATCAAAACCTTTTTGTACCTTTACTTACGCTCTAAAAGGCCCAGTGTCGAACGTCTTAAAAGCCCAGCGTAAAATGACCAAAACGTACCTACTGGAACAAGTATTTCGCACAGACCTGTAAAATTCAATAGGCAAGTATACCCGCAGTAAAATGTGGGTATTGTCAGGGCCTATAAAACATTCCAAGAGCCGCCAAGAAACAGAGTAAGATATAAGGAAGCGCAACTCTTAAGAAGGACAAGGATATGTGGATATTATTCATTGTGTAATGGCGCTCCCTTATATTGCTCCCATAATTTTCCCTCGAGTGGAATTTGGTTGTAAAAATATAATTCAAATCTCCATTTCTTATCTGTCTCTCTCCCCTTATATTTCATAAGTCTCCCATTGTTGAATATTGTCTTACATAATCGTCTTACTCGTATGTAGATAGATAGGGGCGCTCCCTTATATTGCTCCCATAATTTTCCCTCGAGTGGAATTTGGTTGTAAAAATAAAATTCAAATCTCCATTTCTTATCTGTCTCTCTCCTCTTATATTTCATAAGTCTCCCATTGTTGAATATTATCTTACATAATCGTCTTCCTCGTATGTAGATAGATAGGTATAGGTACATAGTTACATACTCAGAAAGTATTGTAATCGGTCCAAATGTTTATACATAACGTCTTATGCTTGATGGCACCACAAACTGAGTTGAAACTTGGTTTAAATTAAACAATTGGAATAAATAATCTGTTTGGTCGATTTTAACCTCTTCAACCAATCAGAGAGCTTGATTCAAGAAGTTTACCTACCTACAAGTTTCCAGGTTGTGTTACTCGACCATTAGTATCTGCAATCATACTGCTGCTGAAATGGTTCCTCTCAGACAGCTGTCAGCAGATCGATCTGACGATACCGGGGAAAGTAGTTGTGTCGAGAACTGGCTGGAAACTAGCTCCAAATATCATAGCTGTGAAATTGTTGAGGATTAAAAAAATATCTATCAATAATATTTGTTTAATCTTTATTTAATTTAAAATTTTCAATTTACAAAATAAGAACCTTCTTTCCTACATAAAAAGAACGAAAGAAATATGTTTCCATAAAATATACGAAAATATATATAAATCTGAAAGATAAATCTGTGATCAAGGATGGTGTTAAACCTATGCTGAATTTATATTTTCAAAGTATGTACTTATTTTTCTAGTCAAATAATTTATCACACCACAAAGCTGGGGGCCGTAGTCATATTTTGCTGGTTTAAACTAATATTTTATAATCTCCCAAAACTAGTTTTTTCAAGCAAGATTGCTACGTTTTTTTTTTTTTGGTTGACCGAATTATTAAAATTACGGAAAACTCAAACTAGTCAAAAGTGACTGTGATCCCTAGGCTAAAATAGGTCGCCCATTTACAAAAGGCGTCAAAAATAGCGTTGCAGTGCATCGAAGTCGTACTTTGGAACAACTTACTTTTCAAAATGAAAAACAAATAACCTTATGTACCAAAAGTAATTTATCAAATCAGTTATTAGATTATATAAAGTTATAACAGAAAATTGAGTTATATCTTTTACCATTTACCTACCGATTCCTATTTTGTAATTGGACGACTGAATTCATAAGAATAATATAATATACTCTTCAATCATCTTAATCATGTAATATGTAGTTTTTAATTATATTACAATACATAATTTGATGTTTTATTATTTAATGTTTGAACACTTTATAAAATTTATAAAACGATACAAAATAACTTTGATCTCAATAGGGTATTATCCATTTTTGGACGTGTTGCTTATTTTATTTTTTGTTAAGTTTTTATTATTATTATTATTTTGTGAACAAAAAAGGCTGTATATGTATTTTTTATGTTTTTTACTTTACCTTTTTGAATAAGATTTTTTCCTACTTTTCTCTAAATAATGGAAAGGATCTTTGATGAAGTGTTAAGAAGTTTAATGTTGAACAAATTGTTTTGATTTTTGCGAACAAGTTAGTGAGAAATATTGTATGAAATGTGTACGCACAACATTGAAATAAAATAGGTATATGAATAAAATATAGTATGTAATAAGTGTACTACCTACATTACAATATCTTACGTTCAAACAGTAAAAATTGTTTTCATTTTACTTTCTATATTTTCTTTATAAAATTGAAACTGTAATGTCAGAAAAAAAGGACACCAGAAAGAATTCTTGGTTAGGGATTTAAACCCGTAACCACCGGGTCGAAGGTCAATGCTGACGACCACAGAGGTCATCTACTGCTGAAGTCACGGAGGTCGACACCCGACATTGTCATTGGTCAATGGTCTTACTATTACTGAACGTAAACCTCAAAGGTGAGACCCATTGTAAAAAAAAAAAAAGAAAAGAACCGTGTTTTTTCAGTCTAAATGAGTCACATGACTCACATGTGATTACACAAACATTTTCATATGACGGTTTTGAATGTGTGTGTTCTTTTCGTGGATTCTTTTTCGTGAAAAATAAATTTGAATGTTTTTATAAAGCATTCAAATTAATATTAAATGCTCATTTTTATTGGAAATGTGTTATCATTGTGTTTTTTGAGTAAGTTTCAGATTGATTAAACATAGATTTTTATTTATTTAATTATTTAGGTATTAATTTATTATTTGCATAATTTTCTGCTTTTTGCTCTCAAACTTTTTAATCCATCCAGAAACCAGAAATCATTTAAGGGCATTTTTGTTTAGCTTTACCGAAGTGTTACAAGTCCAACAAGGATTTTTCAATTTCTAGGTAAACGATACTCCTTAAATAAATTGTGAAGAGGCTTTTAGCTTCACCACAAATAATACTTTTATGGTTTAGATTTTTAAAATCATTCTATAGGTCTAAAGAATTTCATTTCCAACACAGGTGTTGCGTACGCTAATTTTACTTCGCCGGCCAAGTCACCAAAATCGACTCCCAATGTGACTCGAAAGGAAATCGAGCTTCCCGATTTTGAAAATTTGGACCGATTGCAATACTTTCATTACTAGTATAGCTCCGCTATACTGTAGTAATAGAAAGTAAAAATTGACAAATAAAATTCTTCATTTTTATAACAATAAATCAAACACAGTCATTTCTTAGAATTTTGTTCGTTTCTCTGATATTTCACAGGACTTGTTTAACACGTGATATATTTCTCAGAATATGTGTCTTGAGGGATAATTTTATACACGGAAGTTACACTACCACTTTCCTCATTTTCAAGGTTTGTTTTCGCCAAAGGAAAATTTACAAGTCTCACTTCTGATTAAATCTCGAGTTCTTTAATAATTTAATCAATAAATATCTACCAATGTATTACATCACCATCACCAGAGTTGATTTAGTTTTACCCTCTGTTATATGAAGGAATAGATCTAGTTTTACTCTGTTATGAAGGAGAATATAGATCAAACTCTCTGAATATTTGCTTCTCATGAGAGAAATCGAGCTCCATCGATTGGATCTCAGAGTTGGAATAATCACTCATGTTTACATACATCCAAACTCGAGCCATCTCTTCTGTGAGACCGTGGATGTTGGTGAGTCAAGCTGTGTCCACACGTAGTCGACCCTGTCGATCGACGAGGTGAAAAGGTGATGTTGCTATGTATGTTGTCGAGGTAGTTTAGGTACAGTTTTAGTCGACGTTGATCGGGGTCTATTATGTGTGGACAGTGTGGACACACTTTTAGATTATTGTTGATTGGAAGACAACCACTAGGTAAGTCAAGTTAGTGGAAGTCCACAGGGTAAGTCACTGTGGAAGTCCACGTTAATAGTTGGTATACTGTTAGTCCAATCGTAGGTAACGCGCTCGCTTGGCACGTAGAAGATTGCGACGTCGATGCCCAGATGCACACAATCGAGAGACAAAAAGAAGAAGCAAAATTGCGATTGCAAATAGGTATTTGACCTTGTATTTTTCCAACTTTTTTATCTTTTCTTCTTCTTCTTTTTTCTTCTTCTCCTTCTCCTCTTCTTCTTTCTCCTCCTCCTCCTGTATTTCAGGTGAGGGGCAGGACCGACTAATCGTATCAGGTTTGGCCAATTACATGACAGCATTTCAACTTTACAACACGTCAGTGGTCGTAGTGTGCAACTTGAAACCGGCCAAATTTCGAGGCATCTTATCGCAAGGAATGATCTTGTGTGCATCAGAGTAAGCGAAAAAATAATAAATACCAACAATTTTATTAAGATTAAGCAAAAAAAAAAAAAAAACACCATATCTCTCTGTAGGTAATATAAAAGCCTAAAAAAAGAAAGGAAAAAAAAAATCTGGTGTGAACATCACACGACTTTCTATTACATTTGCTGAATATACGTACCTACAGACCATGGGCTAAAAACTACTTTTTTGGAATCCCTAAAACGTTTATTTCCACCCATTTCCCGATTTATAGTTGCAATACTTTCTCACTACTTAGTGGTAATAGAAGTACAAAGTTAACAATTTGAACTTGTTCCTCCGCAGAACTTACAATAACGTGACCAGGGTAGAAGTTGTGCGTCCTCCAGAGAATTGTACAGCAGGACAGCGTGTGTTCATCCATAACCGAACAGGAATACCAGACAAGATGCTTCATCCGAAGGAAATGGTCTGGCCAAAAATTCAGGTACGCATAGAATAGAACAGCTATTCTCAACCGGGGGTACGCGAAAATTCTTCATTTTTAAAATTGTGTAATAGCCGACAAAAGAATAATAAAAGCTAATTTTGACGCCTTATCAATGGTACACATCAATCTAGGTATACTCGTAGGGGCGAGTATACCCGGTATATATTATGATGGTGGCGGGGACTTGTGGGACAAAAGGGGTACGGGGGCGAAAAAAGGTTGAGAACCGCTGGAATACAATATACCCTGTCTATCCTGCCAGAATGAGACTGAAAGTCCCTCTACTTCCGCAGTATAAATAAGGTTTTATGTGTTTGGTCCAAAATAAATTCAGCATTTATAAATAAAGAACCTTGCTTAAAAATTTAAAGAGAGGAAGTTGGGAAAAAATTAGATTTCAAATTTAAATGATAAAAAATGAAATAAGAATTTAAAAGGGCCGATTAACCGCAAAATCCTTACTCCTTAATCAGTACCTATCTATGTACCTACATAATTTGTTTAATTTTCAGTTTATTATTATTCTTGATTTGATTTTTTTATTTTACTTTCATGTAATGATTTAAAATCAAGACTGGAGCCCGTTCTCCCTTTATTCCCAATATAATGTCACCCATCCATTTATTGGCCTTTCTCGGCGTAGCTTAACATAGGTAACGCTAAAACCGGTCTTAAATGATCGGCTGAAGTGTTATCTAAAACTTTCTCGCTTTGAGTTCATAGGTCGTCGCGACAAATTTCGAGATCAGAGCTCATTTGTGTGAGAAAATGTGAAAAAAATCCCGCAAAAACCAGTTTTTTTGGTTTTTTGGCTTTATGGTTTTCTGGACAAAATTTGCACCACCATTTTCGTGATCCTGGTAAAAAGACCTTTAATTTGATATAGGGACAGACCGACACCGAAGCGAATACAATAGTCCGTCCACCCACTATACCTATTATACCTATACCTTTTATTATTAATTATTAGTAATAATAAAGGAAGGACGGACTAAAAACCAAGGGAAATTTGGTTTTAATCAAAAATTA
This sequence comes from Diaphorina citri, assembly GCF_000475195.1. Classification (NCBI taxonomy): domain Eukaryota; kingdom Metazoa; phylum Arthropoda; class Insecta; order Hemiptera; family Psyllidae; genus Diaphorina; species Diaphorina citri. The sequence goes on along the minus strand of NW_007377531.1, from coordinate 93,473 downwards.
GACATGTTGATACAAACGTATCTAAAGCCTCATGTCAATCTTGTAACTAGGTTTGTGAACTGGGTATAATCTAAAACACATTGGTATGATAGAATAGTGAGAAGTTACACTTAATATTTTATTTCTCGGAATCCCAAGGGAGGGTAAAAAGTCTGTACTATAGTGTGAACAGAACATACTGTGTACAAAAAATCCAAATGCAATAGGAATCTTATTTATTGTCAGTTTAGCAATATTTTTACAGACTAGGTACTCTTTACAAAATGTTCACTCGACTCTTTACAGAAAAAAAAAAAAATAATAAAATAAAAAATCATTCTAACTTCGCGCCGAAATATTTTTGAGAACCGCTTTTATCGCTTTCAGGAATATACGAGTAGCTGAACAGTTTTTGTACTTTTTAATCAAGAGAATCCAATAAATCATTACCTATCTGGATTCGATTGATTCATTATCTGGATTCTTTGATTTCCCTTTCATTTTTCTTACAAAGAGATATTATTTTTATTTCTCTCTTTGAATCCCCATCTTCTGCCACTGTGAATCAAATGAATCCAGGCTCCGAGAGGATTTCTCGGATTCAATGGATTCTTTTTTCATCAGACTGAATCTAGATCCATTCGTTGGATTCATTAGATTTAGAAAGAAAAAAGTTTTGAAACTCCGAATCCATTGAATCCAAAGGATCCACTCGGGGACTGGAGTCGTTTGATTCACAGCGCGCAGCGGTAGAAAATTCCAAAGAGAGAAGTAGGTAGAAAAATATATCTTTTTAAGAAAAATGAATGGGAATCAAAAGAATCCAGATAATGCATTGTGTGCTTCTGATTTTGATTTTTTTAGGTCGATCTGAAGTCTGACGACAATGGCCACATTCGCTGGAAAGGGCATAGATTGGAGACTGTCAATGCACAGCGCGCAGCGGTAGAAAATTCCAAAGAGAGAAGTAGGTAGAAAAATATATCTTTTTAAGAAAAATGAATGGGAATCAAAAGAATTCAGATAATGCATTGTGTGCTTCTGATTTTGATTTTTCTAGGTCGATCTGAAGTCTGACGACAATGGCCACATTCGCTGGAAAGGGCATAGGTTGGAGACTGTCAATGGACCTCTAAAAGTATACATGCTGCACAACGCTCCTATTTATTGAACACGACACTGATTTTTCTCCTACTGCCCATGAAGAACTTGAACTAAACACACTATACCTATAGTGTTATAGTATGAAGAACTTGAACTAAACACACTATACCTATAGTGTTATAGTATGAAGAACTTAAACTAAACACACTATACCTACCTATAGTGTTATAGTATGAAGAACTTGAACTAAACACACTATACCTATAGTGTTATAGTATATATAAGTTTAAGGCTGGTCTCACACTGCACGCGTAGATGCGCGACTTTGAGCGCGTAGTCGGCTGCAAAACCAAATCTATGAAAATGATAGATAATGACCATGGTAAACTAATCTGTCGACCCATAAGATAAGAACCAAAAAATTGGAGAAGATCTAGCAAGAGTGAAGAGCTTGGTAAAATGGTCCAGAAATGACTATAATCCGTTATAGAATAATTCCTACGTTACCCTATAAGTTATAGGGTAACGTAGGAATTAATAGGTACCCACTTCAAAAGTTTTCTAGGTTTCTATATGTACATACCTACATAAATAAATAAAAAGACAACGCCTTTCGGTTTTAAGTTTTTTTTATTAACATACTGCCAGAATGAGACTGAAAAGTCCCTTTACTCCCGCAGTCTAAGCAAGGTCTCATGTAGGTATTTGGTACAATATTTTCAAAAAATAAATTACAATAGACCCTTGCTTAAATTAAAAAAAAGAGAGAAAAAGAAAAAAGAGGTAGGTACCTAGATACAACTTATACGTACAGAAAAATGTGTATTTTCTATTTTATTAGCTATTTCTAATCTAAGGTAGCAGAATTGAGTTGTAAATAAATAGGTAGGTATCATTTTATCTAATTATTTTCGCTCTAAGAAGTTGTAAACTGAGGTAGTTCCCCGGATAGGTACCATGCCTAGATAAAATGAACACATCTTTGTGAGTAAGAATTTAATGCCTAGGGTTATCATTTTTGAAATATTAAAATTAATAAAACAATCTTTACGTTGTTTAATCCGTTTTTAAAAACGATGTAACAACCCACTCCCAAAATATTATTGAATAACCAAATTCTTACATAAGGATTAGGGCAAGGTAAATTCTGACAAATATTGTACGGGCAGTGTTATGGCTTAGTATGTACGAGTATATTGTATGGACGTAAGTAATATGTCTCTAAATACCTACCTAACTACTTGTTGATAAATCTGTGTTGTGTCAGTGAGTTATGTCCAATAATCTGAGGATTTGATACACCTAACAGGGTAGCACAAACAGATTTGTTTCCTTTTTATGGACTGATTGGTTAAAAAAATGGACATTTTTCTTTTAAAATTTGAAAAAAGAATCTTTTCTGATGATCTCAGTTTTTGAACTAGCTACCTACCTACTAAAATAACTAGTTAATAACTAGATTAAGACGAGGAAGAAGAGATATTAAAGTATCCAAACAGTGGGTTTCCTTTCTAATAGTTTTACTGACACTCATTACCATGAACACAGTAAATATTGTTTTAAATTTAAAAGCATCAACTTCATAAAAAAAGCAAAAGAAGAAGTAGAAGAAGAAACCATGATTACATCACGACTATAGTTGTCAACAGAAGTCGTAGGTTGACAAATTAATGACAACCACTCATTCTTTACTGTCAACCATTTACCATTGTACGTTACCTTATCCTATAATGACTGACTAGTAAGAGTTTCGTAATAACAGCTATAAAGCTTACTTTTCAAAGACTATTTTGAAGCTAAATCTTTTATTGAAGTTAAATTAAGTCCTCTCTTTTATTGAAGCAAAATTACGTCCTATCTTTTATTTTTTCCACAAAAATTGTTAAATAATTTCTTATTTTTCATTATGTTGTATCAAATTGAGGGGCATTTTTTCCGTTTTATTTTGAATCCATTGGATCCGGATTCCATGGAATCAAGTATCTGGGTTACCTTATCCTATAATGACTGACTAGTAAGAGTTTCGTAATAACAGCTATAAAGCTTACTTTTCAAAGACTATTTTGAAGCTAAATTAGGTCCTATCTTTTATTGAAGCTAAATTACGTCGCATCTTTTATTTTTTCCACAAAAATTCTTAAATAATTTCTTATTTTTCATTATGTTGCATCAAATTGAGGGGCACTTTTTCCGTTTTGTTTTGAATCCATTGATCCTAAGTAAAATGATGGGTATTTCCCGTAGGTATATTTAAATAAAATTAGAAAAAAAAATAAAAAATATATACCTTTTCATAAAAAAAGAACTTACGTAATTCCAACCTATCTCCACACTCCACATTGAAGGGCTGGTCACACTTGTTAATTTTCCTGTTCAGGGGATCGAACACCAGACCATCTGGACACAACTTCTCGGTGGCTTGACCGTCAAAACATTCGTAGTATTTGTCACACTGAACTGGGTCTTCATATTGACCGTTCTTCTGTGGACATTTGAATGCTGCATCTGAAATTATCAATCAAACGGGAAGGGGTTTTTCGTAAGCTAACAATAACGCTAAAAAGATGGCGTGAAACTATTGAAAGGATGACTGATTTTATGACCCATAGAATAAAAGGTTTCAAAATATGTAATTAAAATCTCCATGACCTTTATGGGGCCCTAGCCCATATTACCTATGTATGGGCCACAGCTCAGCAATGTAAAGACCATTTTAAAATGGTTGTTTACAAATGCAAAAGGAATTAGCTATTAGGTAATTTTTCCTATTTTAGTCTTCTTTGTAGTTAACTGCTGTGACCAAGTCTGATTTGGATTATTTGGTAAAAGTTTTGCACTCTTTTTAATTCATCTTAGGCTAGTACTAATCCCACATTTTGAAATTTTATAATTCTGTGCAATTAACGTTGAGAAGTGCATCTAGCCCTACACCGTAAATATGTAGGTACCAGCCAAGTCTCGATCAAGATTCGCAGACAGTATAACACCCAGTTGCAATTTCAAGTCCAAGTTACAGGAAATTGTAATCAAACTTCTTGGCAGTCTCAATCATACAGACATAATAAATAATATATGTATTTTACATTTGAATATAAATATATTTTACCATTCTGTATACGTTTCTCATTTCTCCTATGCCACTTGTAGCATAATAATCACAGGAGTAACAATAATTGCAAATACGAATAAAAAATTGCCAATAGAAAGGAACTCATTATATGCAGGTAATCAACCTTCTATACCTCGGACCTTAAGCTAATAAGACTTAGAAGAAGAAGGAGGAGGAGGAGGAGAAGAAGAAGAAGAAGAAGAAGGAGGAGGAGGAGGAGGAGGAGGAGGAGGAGGAGAAGAAGAAGGAGGAGGAGGAGGAGAAGAAGGAGGAGGAGGAGGGGGAGGAGAAGAAGAAGAAGAAGAAGAAGAAGAAGAAGAAGAAGAAGAAGAAAAAACATATGTAAAAAATAGCAATTTTAACATCAGAGTATTAGGTATAAATAAATCTACGTAAAATTCGTAGCAAGGATCGTTTATTCAAACAGAAGCAAAAATTACTATAGGTTATAGCGCCTCTGGGACATAATTATAACACTACACGTCCTACTCATGAGAGGTACGAGATCAATGCGTTCAAATGGCTGAGACAGGGTAAAAAAGACACGAAAAACCGACAGTTTTATGGTAAGAAAGTGCTTCTTGTACTCACCACTTGAGTCTCCGACGTAAAGTTTCTTACTCTTACTAAATAGAATAAACATGCAGTGTACCTAGGTAAGTGTTTCACTTGGTTATGTTTAACTTGCTACCAAACAGTAGGACCGTCTGTAAACCCCTAAAACCTCCCTTCAAAGTGTACCTAGGTAAGTGTTTCACTTGGTTATGTTTAACTTGCTACCAAACAGTAGGACCGTCTGTAAACCCCTAAAACCTCCCTTCACCCTTCATTCTTCCGGAAGTACCTCTCAAAAGCAAGTGAAACTGACGATCTTTCACATTTTACAAGGGTTTTATTTAAAACTTAACATTATTTCACTAAAATTTCACCCTCGTGAAATTAGTTGGCAATACTTCTCCTCCTTCTGATTTTCTTGCCGGGTTTCTTGGCAGCTTGTGGAGCAGCAGCTGGGTCATCAGCGAACCAGTTTTCACTGAAAAATAAAATAAAAAAAGTAATAACAATAAATAACAAGTTACTATTAAATAAGTTCTGCGGAAAAAAATAGTAAATTGGTTTGTTGGGCAAAAGTTTTGTTTGGTGTGTTTCTTTTTTAGTTAAATATTTGAAAGAACGAACTGAGTTGTGAGTGCTAGACGATTTTGCATTACTTAGTAAATCAAATCTGTTTGTTTGTTTCGAAATAACTTCCGAATGGTTATCGTTGGAGGGCTGTGTGGCCCTTTGAACTTTCCTCATCTAATTTTCGAGTAATACGCTATCTAATGACTCTAAGGCTGTGTCCACACATAGTCGATGGATTGAAGAGGTGAATCTATGTTATCGAGGTAGTGTAAGGTTGCAGTCAACATCGATCGACTGCGTCGACTAAGTGTGGACACAGCTTAATGAGCCACTAAAATAACTTACCATCCAGGAACATTTTCTGGGGCGTCACACTTCTGTGATTCTTCATTGTAGACCTCTCCCACCTGACATCCTTGTTCTCTGGGCGTCACTCCATTGAGACACACGTAGAACTTCTGGCAGTCAGTAGGATGGGCGTAGACTGGATGGGCTACTGATTGACCTGAGGAACTTGCTTTCTGTTCTTTGGGACAGGTGAAGCCGTCTTTCAAGGTCACTGTAATGAGAAATTGAAGAAGTTTACAGAAGTAATAACTGGAAATTTTAGAAAGCTGTAGCTGCAGCCAACTTCTAGAAATTCAAAATATAACGGTGCGGTGGTTCCAGACAAGGAAAGTAAGTAGTATTTCATTATTTGTGCCATTCATTATATCGAGTCCTTTTTTCTCAATTTTTCATTCGTTTCATCAGATGAAAGTTCAAAGACAAGGTTTACTGTATGACAAAGCATCTACGAATTTGAAAAGTGAGAGAGAAAGAAGAAGGAGAATTGAAAAAATCTCCTTTATTTTATGAAATACCTATAGGACCTATGATATCTGAGGTCTGACGACAATGGCCACAAAAACATCCCCCGAGTTAATCCTAACTTCTACGAAGACTTCTAGGTTCAGGTTAAAAATGTAATATTAAACATAAGAAGAAGAAAAGGATAACTTACTGCCTTCTGGTTCGCCACATCCTATTCTTCCTGCAGACTCTGGCCAGACACAAGTACCAGTGTATTCATCAAAGTGAAGACCAGTAGGACAGATGATCTCCGTAGAATCTCCTTCGATGCAGTTGTAGAAGATGTTGCACACTTTCTCGTCAGGATGAGCGAAGTAACCGTTCCTCCTAGGGCACAAGTAGGATCCTTGAGGTGGCTCTGGAATAAAAAGGGAAATCGTTTGAAAAGAATATTCTTTTTCGTACTCGCCTTTTCCCATGACGGGGTCGGCGTTTTACCTTAGCTTCTCAATTAGCCGCCCTAGGGTGATTTCTTTGGGCGGACATTTGGTTTTGCCTATTTTTTTTATTTATTGTGCTTTGCTTATTGCATACCTATTACTTGCCAGGAGTTCACACAATTTAAAGGGTCTTGCTGGACAGCTATGAACTATAAATTGCAATATTATATTATAGCCTTCTGGGTGTATTAAGTCAGGATCAATCATATTTTCTCTTCTTCATCAAGTGGTATTACGAGAACTGCATTGGTATTTGATTCAACTGCATTGTAATTTCATAAAAAGTGTATTGTGTAACAGTACGTGTTATCCTTATAATCCCTAAGGATAGTTCAGCAAAGTTACAAGGAGATTAATAAATTATTTATAATTAGATTACATAAGACTTATTGTGCATCTCATCATTAATTCAAATGAAAGAATATGCATCTTATCTTTGTTTCAAATGACTTCTGGGTGTATTAAGTCAGGATCAATCATATTTTCTCTTCTTCATCAAGTGGTATTACGAGAACTGCATTGGTATTTGATTCAACTCCATTGTAATTTCATAAAAAGTGTATTGTGTAACAGTACATGTTATCCTTATAATCCCTAAGGATAGTTCAGCAAAGTTACAAGGAGATTAATAAATTATTTATAATTAGATTACTATACTTATGCCGAGGGCTATAAAGTATTTGATCTACCGGCTGGGGAAATCTGTGTTTTCATGGAATACGATAAAGTACATTATGTGTATAAATTCGTAACATAACTATTTTTGTTGTACAATAATCAGTTTTCCCTCTGTGGTATATTTGTCAAAGGAAGAATATCTTTTGCCTCCCCCGGGGTAGGAGGGGGGGGGATTTCTATTGCATTTATGTTTGCTCCGACCCTTATGGGTTAGCGAAAAAAAAGAGAGAGAACGAGTAGCTTGTAATAAAATTACAATAGGTAAGCCCTGCGGTCATGTCCTGATTTTTCTACAAGTTGACCTCTTGAAATTTATGGCATTTTGTATGAACATTGTAAAATGTTCCAGAGCAAAATTTGTGAGACCACATGTTTGTCCCACGTGGCAAATAATTTAGGATTAGGATCTTAAAACTATTTTTTTTTTTTTTAACTCCGTGTCGATGAATATAATATTATGATTATGATATAAAATGTATAAGGATAAGGTAATACTAGCTATCAAAGCAAGAGTTACCCAGCCTAGTTAGCTTAGTTGGTAGTGCGTCTGCCTTGTAAGCGCTAGGCCGCGGGTTCGATTCCCGCCCGGGGCGGATTTTATCTGGTAGTGCGTCTGCCTTGTAAGCGCTAGGCCGCGGGTTCGATTCCCGCCCGGGGCGGATTTTATCCTGATGGGATAGAATAGAATAGAATATACCTTGTTTATCCTGCCCGAATAGGACTGAAAAGTCCCTTTACCCCAGCAGTCTAAACAACTAACAATTCAGTGAAAAGACCTTGCTTAACTAGAAAAAAAGGTAAATGTAAATTAATAGGTGGTAATAGAGAATTATGTGGTAGTATAGGATAATGTTCGTTCTCGGAACGGCTGGCTTTCTTCTATCCTGTATTCCTTCTCTCTTCGATTTCGGGACGATAAGACCATAGCAGTTACAGTTCCCTCTGTCTCTGTCAAACCTCTTAAAAAAAAGAAAAAAAAGCAAGAGTTAAAAGAACTAGTGAATACGTATATAAGTATACCCAAAAGTAGGACTATAATTAATTAAATAAATAAATATAAATAAATAATAATTAGACTGTTAGCTTAGGATGACCAGAAATCCCAATATGTTAACAGTAGGGCACCTCTTTAATTATAAATATATATTTGTATACAAATGGGGAGGTCTATTTGAAACTTCATTAGAGAAGATTTAAACCTAGGTGACCTTTACTTTTAAAGTGCAGAAGTGTCTGAATCTGAATCTGAAGTGTATATAGATGACTTTGCATTGGGTACCAAAGTTTACCTCGGTTCGGTGGCATAATTAGGAGACGGTCAATACACCGGAAGACTTGTTTCCATGTTCTCTCATGTATAGTGAAAGTTTATTTAAGTTCTCTGATGGATAATATGTAATCCCCATCCGTGGCACAAGCTCTGCTTCCCCATCCGTGGCACAAGCTCTGCTTATACGGATGGGTATACCATTTATAAAAAAATGTATGTTCTGAGTTTTTTTATCGGTCAAAAATAAATGGAAACTTGTAAAAAAAAAAAAATCATCTAGTTATGTGTGCGCTGTGTTGCAGTGGATTTTTTGTAGAGCAGTTTGGTTGTAGTGCGTTTCTGAGCGATACGAAAAATAATTGAAAAATTAGCGCGAATGATCTAGTATTCGTAGTGATCGAACGCCTTTTCTGCTTTCGAAGAAAAAGAAGGAGGAGGAGAAGAAGAAGAAGACAGAATTTGTTCTTAACTTGTTTAAATTTGTCATGCTTTCATCAGTTCGCTCTTCCACTTTGCTAAACCTTTATAAACGAGAAAATGTTGTATTAAACCGCCTTAAACGAAAAAATGAGCTGGTCCCTTGGATTCTCGTTTATCCAGGTTCGACTGTATTTTGTTTATCTGTTTTTAATAATAGGTATGTTACCTATCACCTATCGTACCTATGTACATATCGTACCTATGTGATTTCGCGATTATGTTCGCGGATTTCGCGATAATGTTCGCGGATTTGGCGATTATGTTCGCGGATTTCGCGATTATATTCGCGGATTTCGCGATTTTGTTCGCGGATTTAGCGATTATGTTCGCGGATTTGGCGATTACATTCGCGGATTTCGCGATTATGTTCGCGAATTTGGCGATTATGTTCGC
>NW_007377531.1:35290-82142 GCF_000475195.1 Diaphorina citri | reverse complement strand
TTGATTCCTGCCCGGGGCGGATTTTATCCTGAACGGATAATGTTCGTTCTCGGAACGGCTGGCTTTCTCTTATCCAGCCATCCTTTTCTCTTCGATTTCGGGAACGATAAGACCTTAGCAGTTATAGTTCCCCCTATCAAACCTCTTGAAAAAAAGAAAGTAATGTGACGTCAAAGTTTTTCGAATAGTCACACTTCGAAAAGCTCAAATTTGAAGGGGCAACAACGGAAAAACAGAAAAAGGGGAAACAAAAAGATTTCAAAAATCCATAGAGCCTCCACTGGTCGAGATGTTGTAAACAATCTGCATTATAAAGTCAGAAGTCAGCTGGGTAGCTCCAATGCTAATAGCAGGGGCGTATACTGAGGGTGATAAGTACCTACGTATGTAGTTGTATGTATGTATAAGTTTATAAGTATACCACAAGAAAAACTTTTTTAAAGCTGGTAGGTACATAGATAATTAGGTACTGAATTTTTCATGGTACATACCTACTTAAAGTTACATACAGAGCTCAGCGCGAACATAGGAATGTTGGTAAATACTTGATAGAATATTAATCATCATTACAAACATGCACAATCTGCATTATAAAGTCAGAAGTCAGCTGCGTAGCTCCAATGCTTATATCAGGGGCGTATACTGAGGGTGATAAGTACCTACATATTTATGTAGTTGTAGGTAAGTATGTATAAGTCTATAAGTATACCACAAGAAAAACTTTTTTTAAAGCTGGTACATAGATAATTAGGTACTGAATTTTTCATGCCAAGAAACAGAGTAAAGATATAAGGAAGCGCAACTGTTAAGAAGGACAAGGATATGTGGGGACTCTTGTAATTCGGATTAAATTAGGAATTTCGGGAAAACAAAGTTCAGTAATGGAAATACAAAATATGTTCCTGGAATTCCGAGACATGTAATGTAATCTCGGATAAACTTTATTAAGGAGAATTAAATTTGGGTTTTTAAATTCGATGAAATGGGAATATTTCTTTGGAAGAAAAAGTACCGACCTCTTACAATGATCTGGGAAAAATTCTTTAGAGATAATTAAATTTGGATTTGAAATTTTGTAAAAAGGGAACATTTCTCTGGAAAAGAGGGACCTCTTAATTTCATATGGATTCTGTCATTACTGAATGAGTATTTAATCGTGTTTCTGTAATCTTAATCTCCATAAAAAAAAACAAAAAAAAAAAAAAACAAAAACAAAAACAAATTCCAGCTATGTTGAAAAAGTCCCGATGATTTTCTATAAATCCACATGGAAATGATAACAAAGGATTTGCATTTCATGACGTCATACTCCATGGTGAATTATTCGCGTACAGTGACAATACAACATCATATACTCCATGGTGTTGTCATTTCAACGGCATTACAAACTATGTCAAACTGTTTTCAACATGGCGGAAAAAATGGATAAAGCACATTTCTCCGTTGACTATACTCCGAACTGATGGTATAGTAATAATATCCCAACTGAAAATGCTTTCATCTGTCTGCTGCTGCTCGTCCCTATCCAGTGACCCTCACACCATCGGAAACGTAAATGACATCAATGCCCCCCACTCGAAAATTTTAAAAGGTTGGGGAAAAAAAAAAAAAAAAAAAAAAAAAAAAACAAAAAAAAAAAAACAAAAGAAAAAATATATAAATAAATACATAGCTACATCGTTTGAAGTACTTTAGACTTAAATAAAACTTTGCAATGTTCAACTGTTGAGCTAATCTGATATCCTATTTCGACAGTCTTAATAATTTCACTAAAGTTTACGTCAAAACCGAAACTCAAATAAAATCTTTACCAAAGTAGACAAAATAAGTGAGAACGTAAATTCAAATAAAAGTGTAAAAATATAACTAAACCTGCAGATAGTAGAGCATTTGAAAAAGTTGAATGTGCTAATCCGTACCTATGAACAAGTAGTCTGCAAGAGCCAACATTCAGACCTTGTTGAAACCACATTCAAGTTTTAAAAACAAAGAAAAAGTTAGATAATATCAGCATAAATAGTGAAAGAACCTTGGAACTAGACTCCCTTGGGTTAAAAAAGCCAACATTCAGACCTTGTTGAAACCACATTCAAGTTTTAAAAACAAAGAAAAAGTTAGATAATATCAGCATAAATAGTGAAAGAACGTTGGAACTAGACTCCCTTGGGTTAAAATTTTTTAGTGGAGACGCCAAAAACACCTACAGCTGTGCCAACACTAGAAATAATATTCTAGCACAAACAATAGAAGTGGCAATGTAAGAAAACAATGTCTTGAGTTGAATGAAGTATCAGATTTTATTAATTCAAAGTTTATTGACTGACTTGGTATCTCGTTGGGTATTTTCTCTCAATAGGTGACTGAAAATAGGTAAGTACATACTTAAAATGAGGCTGGTATAACAACAACGCTTGAGTTTCATGTGGGACATGAATCCTACCGTAAGAGCGATTCTGGTGAAATTGATTCTGTACGCAAAAGGGGCCCCAGGGAAAGAAATACGTGTTTTAGAATTTTTCCGAATTCCAAACGGTTCTCGAGTTTTCAGGGGTGGCAACTTTTTTTTAAACACCCTGCATAAAAGTGTGCATAAGAAAATAAGCCATAGGCAGGTAATGAAAGTCTTTTTTTTTTGCCATAAAATTTTATGCTTTTCAGTGTGAGGCTGTGAGAATGTGAGATAGAGGAGGTAGTTTGATCTTAATATTATGTTTTAGTTATGGACCTATATTATTTTACAAGTACCTATTACCTACCTACCTATTTATTTTCCAATATTAGGTAGTTAGGTTTTCTACCTATTTTCCTTTCCTGTATTATGTAGGTTACTGTATTTTATAGTGTCTATTATAAAGTATGTAAAGTTTTAGTTATGGACCTATATTATTTTACAAGTACCTATTACCTACCTACCTATTTATTTTCCAATATTAGGTAGTTAGGTTTTCTACTTATTTTCCTTTCCTGTATTATGTAGGTTACTGTATTTTATAGTGTCTATTATAAAGTATGTAAGTAGAGAGATACCTATGTAAGGCTTGCCAAACGTCCCGAATGGGCCGGGACAGTCCCGAATTTCAGGGGGTGTCCCGGCGTCCCGTTCAGTTTTTCATTTTGGGGCGTTTTGTCCCGAATTTCCGTCTTTCGCGGATTTCGCGATTATGTTCGCGGATTTGGTGATTTTTTTCGCGGATTTCGCGATTATGTTCGCGGATTTGGTGATTTTTTTCGCGGATTTCGCGATTATGTTCGCGGATTTGGCGATTTTGTTCGCGGATTTGGCGATTATGGTCGCGGATTTGGCTATTTTGTTCGCGGATTTTGCGATTATGTTCGCGGATTTCGCGATTATGTTCGCGGATTTTGCGATTATGTTCGCGGATTTGGCAATTATGTTCGCGGATTCGCGTCCCGAATCGACATTTTGGATATTTGGCAAGCCTACCTATGTATAATTCCTCACTAGATTTTGAATTGTGGCCCTTTTGGGATTCCGTACGGCCCATTTTTACAAAAGTTTTTTTGTAATTTAATCACTAGTAGATATCTATGTAGTTATCTTACTGGCATATTAGACCTTTGTAAAATAAGTATTATAATATCTCTATTATTTTGTCTCTTGTGGCTTCATAATGTTATTAGCCATTAAAGTTTTTTTTTTTTGTGTGTATTGTAGCAAAGATTATTAAATTTTCTATTACAGAATAACTAAAAGGAATTTGAAAGGAAGCTAGGAAAATTAGGAGGAGGGGAAGAAAAGGGAGGAGGAAGAAGAGAAGATGAAAAGAGAGGTAAAGTTAATTCGACGGAGAAGGTAGACGATTGAGTACAGGTAATTTTTTTTTCTTTCTCTTCTCTCCTCCTCTTCTCCTCTTTGCTCTTCTCCTCTCTTCTCTTATCTTCTCCTTTCTTCTCTTCTTCTCTCTTCTCTTATCTTCTCTTCTCCTCCTCTTCACTCTCTTCTCTACTCGTTCTCCCCTCCCTCCTTTTCTCTTTGCTTTTATCTTTCGCTTCCCATCTGTATCACAGCATAGCATACGCTCCGAATTTGAAAGGAAGCTAGGAAAATTAGGAGGAGGGGAAGAAAAGGGAGGAGGAAGAAGAGAAGATGAAAAGAGAGGTAAAGTTAATTTGACGGAGAAGGTAGACGATTGAGTACAGGTATTTTTTCTTTCTTTTTCTTCTCTCCTCCTCTTCTAATCTTCTCTTTTCCTCTCTTCTCTTATCTTCTCCTCTCTTCTCTTCTCCTTCTCCTTTCCCTCCTTTTCTCTTATCTTTTATCTTTCGCTTCCCATCTGTATCACAGCATAGCATACGCTTTCTCACATAAGACAGTGTGGTTACAGTTTTTTACCACCATGATGCGAACAAAAACTAATCTTTGTAAAAAATATTATCTAATATCTCTATTATTTTGTCTCTTGTGGCTTCATAATGTTATTAGCCATTAAAGTTTTTTTTTTTTTTCTTTTTTTGTGTGTATTGTAGCAAAGATTATTAAATTTTCAATTACAGAATAACTAAAAGGAATTTGAAAGGAAGCTAGGAAAATTAGGAGGAGGGGAAGAAAAGGGAGGAGGAAGAAAAGAAGATGAAAAGAGAGGTAAAGTTAATTTGACGGAGAAGGTAGACGATTGAGTACAGGTAATTTTTTTTTCTTTCTCTTCTCTCCTCCTCTTCTAATCTTCTCTTTTCCTCTCTTCTTTTCTCTCTTCACTTCTCCTCTTTGCTCTTCTCCTCTCTTCTCTTATCTTCTCCTTTCTTCTCTTCTTCTCTCTTTTCTTCTCTTCTCCTCCTCTTCACTCTCTTCTCTACTCGTTCTCCCCTCTCCCTCCTTTTCTCTTTGCTTTTATCTTTCGCTTCCCATCTGTATCACAGCATAGCATACGCTCTCTCACATAAGACAGTGTGGTTACAGTTTTTTACCACCATGATGCGAACAAAAACTAACGAACTATGTTAGAAGATGTTAGATCATAAAAAGAGTGATACCGAGTTGTGCTCGTGAATTCATTTTCCAGTATAAATATTAGATCAGCAAAAGCTTTATTTTCAAGAGCAGTGCTGACGAATGGGTAGGTAATAGGCCCCTGATCCAAAATATGTACGTCAAATTATTTCACATTTACGTCAGTCCGCGGGTTTGATTCCTGCCCGGGGCGGATTTTATCCTGAACGGATAATGTTCGTTCTCGGAACGGCTGGCTTTCTCTTATCCAGTCATCCTTTTCTCTTCGATTTCGGGAACGATAAGACCTTAGCGGTTATAGTTCCCCCTATCAAACCTCTTGAAAAAAAGAAAGTAATGTGACGTCAAAGCTTTTGGAATAGTCACACTTCAAAAAGCTCAAATTTGAAGGGGCAATAATGGAAAAACAGAAAAAGGGGAAACAAAAAGATTTCAAAAATCCATAGAGCCTCCACTGGTGGAGATGTTGTGAACGATAAGACCTTAGCAGTTATAGTTCCCCCTATCAAACCTCTTGAAAAAAAGAAAGTAATGTGACGTCAAAGTTTTTCGAATAGTCTCACTTCAAAAAGCTCAAATTTGAAGGGGCAATAACGGAAAAACAGAAAAAGGGGAAACAAAAAAAAATCAAAAATCCATAGAGCCTCCACTGGTGGAGATGTTGTAAACAATCTGCATTATAAAGTCAGAAGTCAGCTGCGTAGCTCCAATGCTTATATCAGGGGCGTATACTGAGGGTGATAAGTACCTACATAATTATGTAGTTGTAGGTATGTATAAGTCTATAAGTGTATACCACAAGAAAAACTTTTTTTAAAGTTGGTATATAGATAATTAGGTACTGAATTTTTCATGATAGGTACATACTTGATGTTACATCCAGAGCTCAGCGCGAACATAGGAATGTTGGTAAATACTTGATAGAATATTAATCATCATTACAAACATGCTTAGTCAGATTTCTACTGTTGCTGATTAGGGATCCCACTAGGCTTGAACACCGAAGGTTTCGGGTTCAACTAAGCCTCGTGAGGAAAATTTAGTGGCCATTCTGAATGATGAGAGATCAGTGGCGGTCTCTCAGAGAAAGAAAAATCACGAGCCCTAAACTTTCCTTTCAGTTCAAGAATAGCTCTTTCATCAAGTATATGAGGTAGGTCAGCCTTTGTCCCAACCTTGTTTCATACAATGGCAGCCCTAGGGTATTGTATTTGTTTTGTTAACCCATATAATGCAATATTATCGTAACACCAGAATAACTTGACATTCTCAGAAATTAGATCAGGAGATACTCTAGATAAGTATTAGCTGCCACTCGTATGTCCTACTTTTCTCTGTTTTTCAAAGCTCTCTAGTTCAATATCTAGAATATCTATGCTTTTGGGTAGCTACATCAATTTTCCCAGTGTCCCTTTTTTCTCTCTCTCCATCTCCCTTTCTAGCTACTTTCATAATTTCTTTTGTCAACATTGTTCCCTTCAATGTTATAGTTTTTTACTCTCTTCTCTTCATCTTTCCCTTTTCCACCATCACCTCCTCAGTTTCTTTTTCCCGAAACCAAAGGAGGAAAATATCGTTGTACTAATATCGATAGTTAGAAAATAAATTGGGTGTTCGGACATACTAACAGTTGCAATTTCCCATTCACATAATCCGCTCTGAAAGTTAACAATCCACAGGATATTACAACTAACAGCCTTAGAAAATAAATTGGGTGTTCGGACATACTAACAGTTGAAATTTCCCATTCACATAATCCGCTCTGAAAGTTAACAATCCACAGGATTTTACAACTAACAGCCTGTCAGGATTGTCAGGATCTGTAACAAAGCCTGACTCTTTCCCAGAACAGTCTCTCGTATAACTTGTTGTCTGCTCTCTCATATTACCATACATTATTCCTGTCATCTCCCCCTTAGCATACTTCTTTCCCTCCCATAACCTTCCTTTTCCTTCCTCCTACCCCTCTCCTTCCTATCATACCCCTCCTTTACCCTTCTACTCTTCCCTCACCCTTCCTTCGTCCCCTCCAGTCCTTCCTGCTCCTTCTATAATCCGCTCTGAAAGTTAACAATCCACAGGATATTACAACTAACAGCCTGTCAGGATTGTCAGGATCTGTAACAAAGCCTGACTCTCTCCCAGAACAGTCTCTCGTATAACTTGTTGTCTGCTCTCTCATATTACCATACATTATTCCTGTCATCTCCCCCTTAGCATACTCCTTTCCCTCCCATAAGCTTCCTTTTCCTTCCTCCTACCCCTCTCCTTCCTATCATACCCCTCCTTTACCCTTCTACTCATCCCTCACCCTTCCTTCTTCCCCTCCCGCCCTTCCTGCTCCCTCCCCTCCCGTCAATGTAGAGAAAAAATGATAATGCAACGAGGAAAATGTTGCTGAGTGTAGAAAGTATGACACATTACATTACAATCATAATATTCATATGAGCGGAGGACGGCGCGTGGTGGTGTGCAGATTTTGACACTAAAAAAATCAATTTACGAGAGCCGCGGAAAAAAATAAAGCCCGTCCTTGAAAAAATCCAAATAAATCGGAAATTTGGTGCCATTTTCGGGTGGTTTTTAGACTTTTGAAATTTTGTGTTGAAAAGGATGATTTTAATAAATATACCTACCCTAATCAAGTGAAGGCATCTTTCTATATTTTATCTCTAAAAATCTCAATCTGTAAAAATAATTCATTTTCGGGTGGTTTTTAGACTTTTGAAATTTTGTGTTGAAAAGGATGATTTTAATAAATATACCTACCCTAATCAAGTGAAGGCATGTTTCTATTTATCTCTAAAGATAATCTTATACCTATTAAAAATCAAGGTTTCATTATAAAATCGACACTACTAGTATTTCGCATCATACTGCTCTCTCGATTTCCGTAAGATAAAACCTCCGTTTTTAGAGTTCCCTCTATCAAACCTCTTCAGATTGTAAGAAAAAATGAATATATCTCATCCCTACAGGGAATTTAGCTTAAAACCAGGTTTAGACTTTAAGATACATAGAGAAACATGCAAATTAATATGGTTATGCTGAAAGCTAGGGCGAAGAAGAACTTGAACATTTACACTACATCCACAAAATTTGCCTATCTAGAAAGTAAAAACTAATTTTGTGGAAATTTTTTAAGCATGTAATACGTTCAGCCTAGTTTTTCATTGAAATAGATGTAACTATCTCAGTGAAATCTGTCTTCCATCGTTATATCGTTACTCATTAGTCAGTTAGTCTGAACTTTTCACTGAGTGGGAACAGTTTGGTTTCCAAGTATTTGTACTTCAGGTAGGTTATTTTACAGGAATGTTAACGGAATGAATCCTTCTTCAAGTGTCCAGGCTTTCATGTTGTCTTCCAAGAACTTCCGGGCTTTCATTTCTCGAGCCTTTCAAGCTAACTGGGTTGGGGCTTTCATGTTGTGTTCCAAGAACTTCCGGGCTTTCATTTCTCGAGCCTTTCAAGCTAACTGGGTTAGAAAATTGAACAGTAACATTTGGCATTTAGAAACCTTTTACCCTCTGTTCTCAATCAGCAGATAACATTTTCAGTTGAAAAATATACAGTTGGTTTTGTGTGTCATTAGAAGGTTATCGCATTAAATGGCTTTCATGTTGTGTTCCAAGAACTTCCGGGCTTTCATTTCTCGAGCCTTTCAAGCTAACTGGGTTAGAAAATTGAACAGTAACATTTAGCATTTAGAAACTTTTTACCGTGTTCTCAATCAGAAGATAACATTTTCAGTTGAAAAATATACAGTTGGTTTTGTGTGTCATTAGAAGGTTATCGCATTAAATCCTGCAAGTTTATTAGATTTGTGCAAAGTGAAGTTCCATGTACGAGAGCACTCAGGAAGTCCGAATTTTATGATTCTCCAAAGACATTTTTATTCGAGGTTTAAACGTATGTAATATTGATGATAAAGGATTCCGAGGGAGGATAGTATTTTTCTCTGTTCAGCTTTATCCAATGCTTTTCTCTTGTCATTGATAATGCAAGAGTCCTGTTAGGGGAGACATTATGTACCTAAGTGAGGGTTTCAGTCCAGCTACCTATATCGGACCCATGTTTTGCAGAGTCTTATTTATTTTTAAATGTAGAAGTGACTTTTTTACATTTTACAGTAGAAAACTGGACGCTGGACATTATTCCAATTAACAAGACTACCTCTCTTGTCATTGATAATGCAAGAGTCCTGTTAGGGGAGACATTATGTACCTAAGTGAGGGTTTCAGTCCATCTACCTATATCGGACCCATGTTTTGCAGAGTTTTATTTATTTTTAAATGTAGAAGTGACTTTTTTTACATTTTACAGTAGAAAACTGGACGCTGGACATTATTCCAATTAACAAGACTACCTCGTTTAACTCAACTTATATTTTCCTTTCAGTTCAAGAATAGCTCTTTCATCAAGTATATGAGGTAGGTCAGCCTTTGTCCCAACCTTGTTTCATACAATGGCAGCCCCAGGGTATTGTATTTGTTTTGTTAACCCATATAATGCAATATTATCGTAGGCATAGTTACATACTCAGAAAGTATTGTAATCGGTCCAAATGTTTATACATAACGTCTTATGCTTGATGGCACCACAAACTGAGTTGAATCTTGGTTTAAATTAAACAATAAAATTGGAATAAATAATCTGTTTGGTCGATTTTAACCTCTTCAACCAATCAGAGAGCTTGATTCAAGAAGTTTAACCTACCTACAAGTTTGCAGGTTGTGTTACTCGACCATTAGTATCTGAAATTCTTTTCATTTCGTTTGGAGTAGACTATCATAATAAAATTAGGAGTTTAATTCCCTATGTTTTTTGGTCCTTGACTAGACAGGCATTATTTTTTAAAAAACTTGTACGTATACATGCCTACTTAATTATGAAAATATAGTTACACAAGCTATATATACTGTATAGTTGAAATAATTCATAAATGAGTGAGCAGGTTGTGTTACTCGACCATTAGTATCTGAAATTCTTATCATTTCATTTGGAGTAGACTATCATAATAAAATTAGGAGTTTAATTCCCTATGTTTTTTGGTCCTTCCTTGACTAGACAGGCATTATTTTTTTAAAAACTTGTACATACGTGCCTACTTAACTATGAAAATAAAGTTATACAAGCTAGGTATGTATACTGTATAGTTGAAATAATTCATAAATGAGTAGGCAAAGGGCACTCGTCATGTACAAAAGAGTATGTACACAATCAGGCGTACCAACTCTGTTGACCTATTTACACAACAAATTAGTCAAATGAAGTACATAAATTTCATCCCTCTTCTCCACGATTTCATATTCCGGGCAAATATTCCTGGCAAAATACATTTCCATGAGGAGACTTCACGGTTCATGCATCATTAGTCCTGATCGTCCAATGAAAAACTATATGAGGTCCACTATATCCTAGTTTTTCCACTATACCTACATTCTCCAATAAAAAAAAAGCTGGAAAATATGGTTTTGTTTTACCGTAATTTGTCGAGTTCATCAGAGACTAAATTTGCATAATGGACGACTATTGTAATCGGTCCAAATGTTTATACATAACGTCTTATGCTTGATGGCACCACAAACTGAGTTGAAACTTGGTTTAAATTAAACAATCGGAATAAATAATCTGTTTGGTCGATTTTAACGTCTTCAACCAATCAGAGAGCTTGATTCAAGAAGTTTACCTACCTACAAGTTTTCAGGTTGTGTTACTCGACCATTAGTATCTGAAATTCTTTTCAATTCATTTGGAGTAGACTATCATAATTAGGAGTTTAATTCCCTATGTATTTTGGTCCTTGACAAAAGACAGGCATTAATTATTTAAAAAGTTGAACATATCTACATGCCTACATAATTATGAAAATAAAGTTATACATGCTATGTATACTATATAGTTGAAGTAGGTAATTCATAAATGAGTGGGTAAAGGGCACTCGTCATGTACAAAAGAGTATGTACACAATCAGGCGTACCAACTCTGTTGACCTATTTACACAACAAATTAGTCAAATGAAGTACATAAATTTCATCCCTCTTCTCCACGATTTCATATTCCGGGCAAATATTCCTGGCAAAATACATTTCCATGAGGAGACTTCACGGTTCATGCATCATTAGTCCTGATCGTCCAATGAAAAACTATATGAGGTCCACTATATCCTAGTTTTTCCACTATACCTATATTCTCCAATAAAAAAAAAAGCTGGAAAATATGGTTTTGTTTTACCGTAATTTGTCGAGTTCATCAGAGTCTAATTTGCATAATGGACGACCAGACACAATCTACGAGGATGGGCGCAGGGAAATTGTGGAAAAAAATTCATAATAGGTATTTAACTTTATATTTTCTGGGGGGATGGGCATCTCCTTGTTCAAATGAGAGTAAACAATGATTTTTCCTCCTGTAGGTACATAATTTTTCATATTTTTGTACAAAATAATTTCCTCACACTGGTTACATATTTTTGTAATGTACCTACCTACATACCTACGGAATAATTGGTTTTATACATCAAGTACTGTGTTAATATTATAATGGCAAGTCGGGTGCGGTAATGTAAACATGCAATTTTATACTAAATGGTAAAGTACCCACCTTTGAATATCAACTCCATACCTGATAATACTTTCAAAATACATTTAACTAAGAGTATAAATTGTTGTTTCCACATGCTCGAATTGAAACTTTTTTCCAAGTGATTATCGAAATTTCCTGAGAGAAAGATAATGTAAAAGCACTACAATAAACTTGGAGACTAAACAGTCAATGTTTAAATTCACACTGTATTAAATCCAATATACCGAAACCTTCAATCGAATACAAACCTTCAGATAACCATCCTGTATTCAATCCAACATCTCAGAAAGGGGGAAAAAATCGGAAGCAGAGAAAAGCCCTGTCCTTCATCATATTCAAATTGACTCCCATTTCCCCGGCGTCTGGCCGCCTAGTCACAATGTCTCGTCAACAACTGCCTATGCAAGAAATGTTCCTCAACACAAAACGAAATCTCGCACTCGTCACTTCTCGTCAATTGTTCGCTGGAGAGCCGAATCGTCTTCGCGGTGACTTCTCGTCCTTCGGAAAGCTTCGCACGTTTCCGTGAACTTCTCGATAAAGTCGTCCCAGGTCTTTTCGGCGATGGTCATCGAGGATTGGTAGTTGGGGGAGACAACCTGTGAAGAAAGTTAAGAAACTTGAAGATTGCTAGGGTGTAAAATAAAAAAAAAAAAATAAAAAAAGTACTACCTAATTTCAGTCCCGAGCGCGGATCGCGACCTTATAGGTACAATACAGGCTATTTATACGAACGCCAGTTGGGTCCCGTGACCTTTTTTCTTAAGATAGTCGACTACCAGTTGACTGTGAAGAAAGTTGAGAAACTTGAAGATTGCTAAGGTGTAAAAAAAAAAAAAAAAAACTAGGTACCTAATTTCACTCCCGAGTGCGGATCGCGACCTTATAGGTACAATACAGGCTATTTATACGAACGCCAGTTGTGTCCCGTGACCTCAAGATAGTCGACTACCAGTTGGGTCCTGGGGTTTTGAGGGTGCAATTACCAATTGGGTCCTGGTCCTACTTAGTTGTACTGAAACTGAAATGCTCTTTTGTCGACCAAACATGGTCGACCGGCCGGCGATCGATATCGATCGACGAATCTATGTTATCTAGGCAGTGTGGACGGTCCAGTCGATATCGATAGACTATGTGTGGACACACATTTACTGCTTAGAGACATCCGCATACCCCATTACAGGGTCTGTCATTCCTGGCCGCTTACCTCTGAGATCCGCATGAATGTGCCACGGTCGTTCTGATTCACGTTGAAGAAGTACCGCTTGTTTCGGAACCGCATGTAGTTGCCGTCACTGAATGAAGTTTCGTCCACACCAAACTCCTGGCCGATGTCGTTGAGGATCTCGATGAATGTGGACAAGTCTCGGATACCGAAGGCGATCGAAGACAGCTTGCCCCCCGTGGGCAACATTTGAGAAATCTGAAGGAAGGAAAGAAAAGAGATGGATTTGTTTTAAGTATTGTTAATAAAGTTAATAGTGTTATGCTTAAAGCTAGGGCGAAGAAGAACTTAAACATCTACACTACATCCACAAAATTTGCCTATCTAGAAAGTAATAACTAATTTTGTGGAAATTTTTTAAGCATGCAGTACGTTCAGCCTAGTTTTTCAATGAAATAGATGTAACTATTTCAATGAAATCTGTCTTCCATCGTTATATCGTTACTCATTAGTCAGTTAGTCTGAACTTTTCACTGAGTGCGAGCAGTTTGGTTTCCAAGTATTTGTACTTCAGGCAGGTTATTTCACAGGTATTTTAACGGAATGAATCCTTCTTCAAGTGTCCAGGCTTTCATGTTCTGTTCCAAGAACTTCCGGGCTTTCATTTCTCAAGCCTTTCAAGCTAACTGGGTTAGAAAATTGAACAGTAGCATTTGGCATTTAGAAACTTTTTACCGTGTTCTCAATCAGCAGATAATATTTTCAGTTGAAAAATATACAGTTCGTTTTGTGTGTCATTAGAAAGTTATCACATTAAATCCAGCAAGTTTATTAGATTTCTGCAAAGTGAAGTTCCATGTACGAGAGCACTCAGGAAGTCCGAATTTTATGATTCTCCAAAGACATTTTTATTCGAGGTTTAAACGTATGTAATATTGATGATAAAGAATTCCGAGGGAGGATAGTATTTTTCTCTGTTCAGCTTTATCAAATGCTTTTCTCTTGTCATTGATAATGCAAGAGTCCTGTTAGGGGAGACATTATGTACCTAAGTGAGGGTTTCAGTCCATCTACCTATATCGGACCAATGTTTTGCAGAGTTTTATTTATTTTTAGATGTAGAAGTTACTTTTTTTTACATTTTACAGTAGAAAACTGGACGCTGGACATTATTCCAATTAACAAGACTACCTCGTTTAACTCAACCTTAATTTTCCTTTCAGTTCAAGAATAGCTCTTTCATCAAGTATATGAGGTAGGTCAGCCTTTGTCCCAATCTTGTTTCATACAATGGCAGCCCCAGGGTATTGTATTTGTTTTGTTAACCCATATAATGCAATACCATCAGAATAACTTGACATTCTCAGAAATTAGATCAGAAGATACTCTAGATAAGTATTAGCTGCCACTCGTATGTCCTTCTTTTCTCTGTTTTTCAAAGCTCTCTAGTTCAATATCTAGAATATCTATGCTTTTAGGTAGCTACATCAATTTTCCCAGTGTCCCTTTTCTCTCTCTCTCTCTCTCTCTCTCTCCATCTCCCTTTCTAGCTACAGAATAACTTGACATTCTCAGAAATTAGATCAGAAGATACTCTAGATAAGTATTAGCTGCCACTCGTATGTCCTACTTTTCTCTGTTCTTCAAAGCTCTCTAGTTCAATATCTAGAATATCTATGCTTTTGGGTAGCTGCATCAATTTTCCCAGTGTCCCTTTTTTCTCTCTCTCCATCTCCCTTTCTAGCTGCTTTCATAATTTCTTTTGTCAACATTGTTCCCTTCTACGTTATATAGTTTTTTACTCTCTTCTCTTCATCTTTCCCTTTCCCACCATCACCTCCTCAGTTTTCATTTCGCCTTCCTCTTGCCTCTCCATCACTTGTCTCAACTCCTACACTTTCTTCAGCACCTCCACCTCGTCCACAACCTGCTGGCCCTTATCTCTTCCAACTTGACCCCCATTGCAAGGTTCTCGGTCGGAAATAAACTAGAACACCACTCAACTTTTATAATTTGAAAAGTTTTTTGTTTTAACAATAATTATCAACACCGAACTCCCCTCGGACGAAAAGTTTCGGATGGTGTTGTGTTTCGTGTATCATTATCACTTTGGTGAAATTTCTGAATACATTCGCTCAGGGATAGCGCGGTGCTCACGAGGACCCCATTTGCCTAAATTGTTTCCTTTTCGAATTTTCGGCCCTAGAGAGAAACCTTTGGAGAAGGACTCTTGTATCTCTTCCAACTTGACCCCCATTGCAAGGTTCTCGGTCGGAAATAAACTAGAACACCACTCAACTTTTATAATTTGAAAAGTTTTTTTGTTTTAACAATAATTATCAACACCGAACTCCCCTCGGACGAAAAGTTTCGGATGGTGTTGTGTTTCGTGTATCATTATCACTTTGGTGAAATTTCTGAATACATTTGCTCAGGGATAGCGCGGTGCCCACGAGGACCTCATTTGCCTAAATTGTTTCCTTTTCGATTTTTCGGCCCTAGAGAGAAACCTTTGGAGAAGGACTCTTGATGTATCATTATCACTTTGGTGAAATTTCTGAATACATTTGCTCAGGGATAGCGCGGTGCCCACGAGGACCTCATTTGCCTAAATTGTTCCCTTTTCGGATTTTCGGCCCTAGAGAGAAACCTTTGGAGAAGGACTCTTGTAATTTGGATTAAATTAGGAATTTCGGGAAAACAAAGTTCAGCAATGGAAATACAAAATATGTTCCTGGAATTCCGAGACATGAAATGTAATCTCGGATAAACTTTATTAAGGAGAATTAAATTTGGGTTTTTAAATTCGATGAAATGGGAATATTTCTTTGGGAAAAAAAGTACCGACCTCTTACAATGATCTGGGAAAAATTCATTAGAGATAATTAAATTTGGATTTGAAATTTCGTAAAAAGGGAACATTTCTCTGGAAAAGAGGGACCTCTTAATTTCATATGGATTCTGTCATTACTGAATGAGTATTTAATCGTGTTTCTGTAATCTTAATCTGGACAAGTCTCGGATACCGAAGGCGATCGAAGACAGCTTGCCCCCCGTGGGCAACATTTGAGAAATCTGAAGGAAGGAAAGAAAAGAAATAGGATTTGTTTTAAGTAGGGTAATTGATAGGGTTATGCTGAAAGCTAGGGCGAAGAAGAACTTGAACATCTACACTACATCCACAAAATTTGCCTATCTAGAAAGTAATAACTAATTTTCATGGAGATTTTGTAAGCATGCAGTACGTTCAGCCTAGTTACTTTCTATTTTTACATTGAAATAGATGTAACTATTTCAATGAAATCTGTCTTCCATCGTTATATCGATACTCATTAGTCAGTTAGTCTGAACTTTTCACTGAGTGGGAACAGTTGGGTTTCCAAGTATTTGTACTTCAGGTAGGTTATTTCACAGGAATGTTAACGGAATGAATCCTTCTTCAAGTGTCCAGGCTTTCATGTTGTGTTCCAAGGCGATTTTGTTCGCGGATTTGGCGATTATGTTCGCGGATTTGGCGATTATGTTCGCGGGTTTCGCGATTATGTTCGCCTTGTCATTTCAACGGCATTACAAACTATGTCAAACTGTTTTCAACATGGCGGAAAAAATGGATAAAGCACATTTCTCCGTTGACTATATTCCGAACTGATGGTATAGTAATAATATCCCAACTGAAAATACTTTAATCTGTCTGCTCGTCCCTATCCAGTGACCCTCACACCATCGGAAACGTAAATGACATCAATGCCCCCCACTCTCTATATTATTGCTCCTTCTTCTGGAACAATTTTTGTTTCAGCTTTAGAGATCTGTGGATAAAACTGTATTACATCCCTATAGGTATTATATTCAACAATATAAAATATTGGTGAGTACCTACCTACCTATATGGTTTAAAAATTGTTTCCCTGGCAACTCTATGAATTCAGCTCCAGTAGATATCAGAATTTTTCGTTATTAATTATTTTGCAATTTTTCTACAAACTCCACTTTTTTCTAGTGTTTCCTATTTTTTTTCCACAAAGCAAGTTCGACACTAATTTCCCCGTCAGGAGCTCTTGTTTGAATAGAAAAAATGCGTAACTCAGTATTACTTTGTTTCTTTCCCTTTTTTATCACCATTGTTATATATTTTTTTTTCTTCGACACTAATTTCCCCGTCAGGAGCTCTTGTTTGAATAGAAAAAATGCGTAACTCAGTATTACTTTGTTTCTTTCCCTTTTTTATCCCCATTGTTATAATTTTTTTTTCTCAGTTCCCATGGCGTAGTGGTCACTGCGCTCGCCTTTCACGCGGGGGACCCGGGTTCGATTCCCGGCGGGGTCAAGAATTTGTATCATGCAAATGATTGATTCTGTGACTGGCTGTTGCGGGGCCCACTCAGCCTCGTGAGGAAAATGAGTAGCTACTATGCGCCTTGCACGCGGGGGACCCGGGTTCGATTCCCGGCGGGGTCAAGAAATTTGTATCATGCAAATGATTGATTCTGTGACTGGCTGTTACGGGGCCCACTCAGCCTCGTGAGGAAAATGAGTAGCTATGAATGACATATAAATGCGCATAGCGACCGGTGTCAGCATGGTAGGTAAACATTGGATGTTAGGATTATTGAGATATCGGGAAAATCCTACAATGCTGCAGTGAGGCCAGCATGGTAGGTAAACATTGGATTTTAGGATTATTGAGATATTGGGAAAATCCTACAATGCTGCAGTGAGCACCAAAGTTGTGTATAACACAAAGAAACTGCATTTACATTTGTTATATTTTTTCATCAGAGTTACCTTCGTTCTACATCCCATTCCTTCCCTCTCTGCTGTCCCTCAATCTCTCCTGCGCTTTCCTCCCTCCTGTCCCCTCACCCCACAGTTCACTCACCGTCACGAAGTATCCTCTATGGTTCCTCTTCAGATCGATCAGATAGCGTCTGGTGTCCTTGACAATACTGAGCGAATGAATCAGTCCCACAGTTCACTCACCGTCACGAAGTATCCTCTATGGTTCCTCTTCAGATCGATCAGATAGCGTCTGGTGTCCTTGACAATACTGAGAGAATGAATCAGCGAGGTTCCCCTCCCACCAACATTGCCGCGCCCAGTCGGCTTCCGAAACTGCTGAATGCTGACGAGATAGTCGCGGAACTTGGCCACGAGATTCACATTGATGCTGATCAGATTGCGTGACTGGTCGATAGATGAAACTTCCGAAATCTTGACGAACTTGACCCCGTTTTGCTCCTTGATGTCGAAATAATAACGCTTGTTATTCGCGATAAAGTATTTCGTGTCCAAATCTTGGATGTGTTTGGGCGCATCGTGCCAGGCGTTGGGTCCTGGAACGTTCTTGTTTGTTTTTGCTGAAATCAAAAGATGGTTTCAAATGAGAGATGTCTATTTACTCGTAGTCACAGTGAGATCTGATTTGGCAACGTGTTATACCTACGAGGGCATTGAACAGATAACAAAATATCTTTACCAAAATAAATCTCGGAGAAAAGCCTAAAGGTGTTCTGTCAACTGACAATAGGTAGATATTATTAGAAAATATGAAATAAATCCTACGTAGGATTTTGTTTAATAAATACAAATAAATAAAAAAAAAATATTTTGAACTTTAAATTTGGATTCAGTTTTCAAATTTCATATTTTCCAACACACATTAAGAGCATCTGCTCATTGGACCATACCTATACAGTCAATGGGTGCCTCGCAGGGACCCTTTTATTCTAGAATTTACTGAACCACTAGGAGGTACTTACCTGGAAAATTGTATTCTCCAGTAACTAGATATCCACCATTCTGCGTGACTGGTCGATAGATGAAACTTCCGAAATCTTGACGAACTTGACCCCGTTTTGCTCCTTGATGTCGAAATAATAACGCTTGTTGTTCGCGATAAAGTATTTCGTGTCCAAATCTTGGATGTGTTTGGGTTTACTAGAAAATGGAGAAAAAAATATTACACAGCAAAGTTATTTCGTACTGAAACCAGTGAGATTACATCTGAGTGGAAAGCGAATATCGAAGAAAATTTCGTCCTGGCCAAAATACATGCAGCAAAGTTATTTCGTACTGAAACCAGTGAGATTACATCTGAGTGGAAAGCGAATATTGAAGAAAATTTCGTCCTGGCCAAAATACATAGCAGATAATACAGTGTGTTTCATGGCAAGGCCCAAATTAAAAGTATACAGTGTCGTTCATCAAACTTCTGGTAACGTTCTTGTTTGTTTTTGCTGAAATCAAAAGATGGTTTCAAATGAGAGATGTCTATTTACTCGTAGTCACAGTGAGATCTGATTTGCCAACGTGTTATACCTACCTACGAGGGTATTGACCAGATAACAAAATATCTTTACCAAAATAAATCTCGGAGAAAAGCCTAAAGGTGTTCTGTCAACTGACAATAGGTAGATATTATTAGAAAATATGAAATAAATCCTACGTAAAAAATATTTTGAACTTTAAATTTGGATTCAGTTTTCAAATTTCATATTTTCCAAATATTTGCACCTCTGTATCCATGTTCTAATCGTAATATCCTCCCCTCTCTAATAATTAAATTTCATAATGAAATTATGCAAAATAAATGAATGAGAACATTCCGGACTCTTGAGAAGGAATTGCAAAGGAGGCAAGCACTTAGTAAACCAGTGCAGGGTGGACGCCTTGTGAATCCTGCTCGAATGAGGCTAAAAAGTCTCTTTACCCCCAGCATTCTAAACAGGGTCTTAGGTCAGCCTCTCACTCTCTGACTGTCGGAGAGATCTCGGTTTATCCGACCTAGGTATGTAAGACCGCCAAAAATAGTGTGGCGAAAAAAAAAAAAATCCAACTTTCAGATCGTCAGAGAGGCCTAGAATTAGGACTCTTTTTTCGCCAAACACATTTCGGCGGTGTGATACAAGTAGGTCGTACAGACCTTTTTGTTCCACCGCCGTTTTTATTTCTTTTTGAGGGTGCAATTACCAATTGGGTCCTGGTCCTACTTAGTTGTACTGAAACTGAAATGCTCTTTTGTCACTGCCTTAGAACAGAAGTGACAGCTTTTGAGCTCTGGTGTGTCCAGACATGGTCGACCGCCCGGCGATCGATATCGATCGACGAATCTATGTTATCGAGGCAGTGTCTTTTGAGGGTGCAATTACCAATTGGGTCCTGGTCCTACTTAGTTGTACTGAAACTGAAATGCTCTTTTGTCACTGCCTTAGAACAGAATTGACAGCTTTTGAGCTCTGGTGTGTCCAAACATGGTCGACCGTCCGGCGATCGATATCGATCGACGAATCTATGTTATCGAGGCAGTGTGGACGGTCCAGTCGACATCGATAGACTATGTGTGGACACACATTTACTGCTTAGAGACATCCGCATACCCCATTACAGGGTCTGTCATTCCCTGGCCGCTTACCTCTGAGATCCGCATGAATGTGCCACGGTCGTTCTGATTCACGTTGAAGAAGTACCGCTTGTTTCGGAACCGCATATAGTTGCCGTCACTGAATGAAGTCATTTTCCAACAAGAAAATTTGATATTTCATTCTAGGTAATTCTTCTCAAATTTCTCATCCTTATGACGAAACAAGAAAAGTAATTCGAACTGTTCCAAGTTTTGTACCAAACTCGGTCCTGAACACGTGAACAAAAATCACCATAAAGACGAGAGTTTTACGTCATTCTATTTGAAAGACGATTTTTTATTTTAAGTTCATCAATCAATGCGATCTCGAAACGTGATGTTTCCACTGAAATATGACGTTCGATTCTCAGCACCATCACAGAACTTGGTACATAACATTGGAGGGATAGGTAGGGTTAAGGGGAAAAAAGAGAAGAAGAGAACGAAGAAGAATAAGGGAAAAAAAATCTGGTGTGAACATCACACGACTTTCTATTACATTTGCGGAAAAATAATCTAAGTCTCGAGCCGCCCAAGGCGGCCGATTTTTGGTCGAAAATTCCCTATCTTAAAATACTCTCCATGTCATAAGGGATCATTTAAAAGTGTCCAAAAAATCGGACGCCTAAGGCGCCCAATCTTTGGTCGGAAATTTCATATCTTAAAATACCTACTCCCCGTGTAATAAGGAAACATATAAAGACAAGTATGAAAAAATTTGATATGTCATAAGGGATCATTTAAAAGTGTCCAAAAAATCGGACGCCTAAGGCGCCCAATCTTTGGTCGGAAATTTCATATCTTAAAATACTCCCCGTGTAATAAGGAAACATATAAAGTATGAAAAAATTTGATTTTTTTTTCGAAGTTCGAAGTAACATTGACTTTGGTTGATATCTGAATGGGTGACTATCCGATTTTTACCAAATTTTTACAGTCGCGTCCTTGGATCATACCGGGATATCATAGCAAATTTCATCGCTTTACGACAAACCGTTCTTGAAATATTTTGTATACAACTTTCTACTTTTTCCCATTTAAACCTGTAGCACGTACGTACTTGGTTAAAAATCACTTTTTTGGAATCAGGGAAGTCCAAAACGGATATTTCCACCCATTTCCCGATTTTGAAAATTTGGACCGATTGCAATACTTTCTCATTACTTTAGTATAGGTTCCCTATAGGTAATGGAAAGTTAAAAACATATCAGCTAGCAATGCACGTACTGTGGAGAATACTCCGTAGAAGCACAAAAATCATATTTCATACAATTTGCAACTCAATCCCCCCGGAACGCTTTTCGAGACAGACGACACTTGAAACATTTTCATGGCATCATTTGTTACCTGGAACATGTGGAGCAATCGTGTAGTCGTTCTTCCAAATTTGATCCTTGTTGTTCGTCCGTTCGATGTAGGGGATATAGCGTCGCTCGTTTGCCATCTGACGTTTCCAGGAGCGTAATGACGTCTGACGGACGTTCTGACGACGTTTGACGATGAGCGGGATGGCGAAACGGAACAGCTCCTCGTAGACAAGATTCTGGAAGAGCACCTGTATAGAGGAATGTTATCAAGATGAATAGAATCCGAAACCTGTGACTTACTTTAAAAACAACACAACATATGAGAAAACACATCGGTACGAGTAACTGCATGTGTACAGTACAAGTAATTACTCTGCCTTTTCCATGGAGACCTCGCCTCGTCTCGTACATACACTCGTAAGTTACATTGTCAATGACTACACTTACAGGTGTTGGAAATGTCGTTCTCTCTAAAGATTTAAAATTCAAAATTACATTTCGCCTAGAATAAGATCTTAGATGACATTAATACACTTACAGGTGTTGGAAATGTCGTTCTCTCTAAAGATTTAAAATTCAAAATTACATTTCGCCTAGAATAAGATCTTAGATGACATTTAGAGATGTACCTATAGGAGTTATTCTGCGATTCCTAATGGATGTACTTTACAGGACTCACCTTGTTCACTTTCAACGCTCGATCGCCTTTCATCTGATAGTAGATTATGAGAAGGGGAGATACACTTTGGGCAGCATATCCAATAAAGGCCTCACTCAGAGGTCTCTCCTGCCACACGTTTGGGTTCTTCTTGATGGCCTTCTTCACCATCTCTTCCTGCTCCTGGACTAGCTTGTTCCCACTGAATTCATAATAATCGAGCAAATTGTTCAGACCCAAATAATGAACGCTCAGATTGTCGTCTAGCATTTGCGGATTGGTGTACTGGAAGGTTTTGAATGCACATTGGGTGTCGAATACGTTGCGCAGCTGAACACCATAGTTGCCCAGTAGAGCGGCCGCATCGTTCTGACAGTTGTGAGCCACCTGTGAGGGAAAGATTGGAAAATATTGCAGTATTCGTTGGACTTTCGAGTAGAAGTAAAAATCCTTTCTAGTTTATTGATTACTTTGAGTATCTATCCTTCATTATCAGATAATACAGGGTAAGATATAGATTCTATACCTCACCCTGTATTTGAGTAGACATCTCTACTATCTTATAGGTTAGACTGTAATCTTGTGGTCAGACGTAGATAGCTCTTGGCAGACTTAATATTATTCCGTATCTCTCCAAGACACTATTCAAGAAACTTAAAATTGCAAGTAGGGTATTACGCTGAAGCCTTTACACCCTAGGTTAGCAAACATTTTCAAACATACACAAGACACCATTATACACTCACTTGAATTATGTAATAGCCTTAAGTGGAGCTATTGTTGCCAGAGATATTACTCACAATAAATTTAATGGAAGTGGGCAGATCTCTCTTAAATCGTGTCCTGTGCTTCCATCTTGTTTCTTACTTTAATTCGGAACGAATCACACACCCATCCACCACACACACCCATCACACACCACCCACCACACACACACCCATCACACACCACCCACCACGGAACGAATTGTCCCTTTGTAAGGTAACAAAAGGAAGTAAGAATTATTTATGTATTTTGTTCTTCGTGTATTTAGTGCTTTTACTCCGCGGAACGAATTGTCCCTTTGTAAGGTAACAAAAGGAAGTAAGAATTATTTATGTATTTTGTTCTTCGTGTATTTAGTGCTTTTACTCCCTGTATTTAGGTACCTAGGTACTTGAATAAATTATTCACTTTGAGTGCCGTTACTAGTACTCATCCTTCATTTTCTTTACCTGAAACCTGACCCTCTATCGATTGCTGTTTCTTTGATAGCTACTCTCACACCTAGGTATTCCAGTAGATTTCCATTTCCTGTATTTCATCCTTAGCGTTTTGTAGATATAAATACCTACTGAACATAATACAAATGTGTGAATGTCAACTTTTCAAAGTGTATTTTGTATTTCAAACTATGGCGTTAAACTTTATTACAGACGCTTGTTCTTGAAAGCAATAAAATCCGCCCCGGGCGGGAATCGAACCCGCGGCCTAGCGCTTACAAGGCAGACGCGCTACCAACTAAGCTAACTAGGCTGGCTTGAAAAAACGAAAAGTTCCATTTTGAAATTCAAACGGCCATCTAATAAAATGTCCCATCGGACTTGTATCGCCCACATATTAGATAATAGCTATCCATCTAATAATTCTAATACCTAGGTTTGTATGGGCGGTACGAGTTCGCATATACTCGTATCGCCTGAATACTCGTATCTTAAGAGGTTTTCTGTTTGTGTGTAATAAGAGGTTGCCGTGAGCGATGCAAAGCTCGCGGGTATCCCACTAGTAACGTATAATCCTCTTGCCTGATGATGAACATATGGAATATGTCATTCACAGATTTCAGACCATGCTGAGAATGCTGAACTGTTCCTGACACGTTATAGGTTAAAATTTCCTAAAGCCAGCCGTTCGCGAGTTATTCAAGAAATTCGAAATGAGCGATGCAAAGCTCGCGGGTATCCCACTAGTAACGTATAATCCTCTTGCCTGATAATGAACATATGGAATATGTCATTCAGATTTCAGACCATGCTGAGAATGCTGAACTGTTCCTGACACAATACATAGCTACTCGCAACACATTTCACATTACTGAACGTCTCGATTTCATTTTGAAAATCGGACAGATTAAAAAAGTAATGAGAAGAAAATAAAAACAATATTAAATGTAGATTTTTTTTTTGTGGGGGTGTAGGTATGTGGTATGACGTGTTGTTGGAGATGTTTGAAAAAAAAAAGAAAAAAAAGTTTTTGAAAAACAAAAACTTTTAGTATTTTTGTTTTTTAGGAGATTCGATAGAGGGAACTGCGACAACGGAGGTTCCTATATCAACGAGACATTGAGTTCCCTATAACAACTATCAAAGACTGATAGGTACGTGATATAAAAAAAGTCAGCTGTTCCGAAAACGAACCTTATCTGTATAGCAAAAATTCGCATGGGCTAGGAATAGAACCCGCAACCGGACGCTTACAAGACTGGCCTATAATATTATGAATCATTCCATTTCGCAATTTCCTATATCACGAAGGAGAGTATTTAGAATATTTACCATGTCGAAAATGAAGATTTTGCCCGGTGGTACTTTCAGAGCAAGCAGACTGACTTTGCCCGTCATTCCCCATAATGATCCTTGCAGCTTCAGGCCAATCTCTTTGTATTGGCTGATCTCATCTACAGCTCGCTGGGCGGATACCAAATTCTCGATCATCTCTATATTTGGATCACCTGGAAGTAGAATGTGTGGATTGGTATTAGTAAAGTTGGTATTAGGGAAGATCATTCAGTAGTCGGTATTTACCTAATATTCTGCGGTAATAAATGACTACCTGTGCCATGCCATCTCAACAGTCTAAATAAAGCTTTTATCCTCCAGTTTAAAAGAAAAGATCTTCAAGCTTCAAATTCTGGTAGATGAATATCGTTCCTTTGAACCTACAAAGAACTCACATCAAGTAGAGTGTGCTATATCAGATGATCCTCAGTTGATAAATTCTCCGAGAACCTTAACTCAAAGGGGGGAATCTCAACAGTCTAAATAAAGCTTTTATCCTCCAGTTTAAAAGAAAAGATCTTTGAGCTTCAAATTCTGGCAGATGAATATCGTTCCTTTGAACCTACAAAGAACTCACATCAAGTAAAGTGTGCTATATCAGATGATCCTCAGTTGATAAATTCTCCGAGAACCTTACTCAAAGGGGGGAGATCTCAACAGTCTAAATAAAGCTTTTATCCTCCAGTTTAAAAGAAAAGATCTTTGAGCTTCAAATTCTGGCAGATGAATATCGTTCCTCTGAACCTACAAAGAACTCACATCAAGTAGAGTGTGCTATATCAGATGATCCTCAGTTGATAAATTCTCCGAGAACCTTACTCAAAGGAGGGAGGAGATTGATCAAAGTATAAAAAACCATGCTCTCATACTTACCATCTTTGTAAACGTTCAAGCTAACGTAGTTATTTTTCACCAGGAACGTCTCGGGAAATTTCGATAGAAATTTTTTAAAATCTTTGATGTCTTTGCCGCAGCATATTTGTATCTTGGGAGGAGCTTTCGAAGCTTTGGAGATGTGAAGGAACAAGTTTTTTATGCACACTCTATCTCCACGAACATATTGACTTTCGAGAATATGTTTCAAGAATTCCAAACTTCTCATCATATCTTCCTCGTTTGATGTTATTGTTTCGTTGGATGCGGGGCTTTGCTGGAAAGGTTTCATGGTTCCTTCAGAATTGAATTTCTCGGCGCTGTGAAATGTAGCTGTACATGGAGAATACATTCTCGTTTGGTGACAAGTGACTGCTGCTTTTCTGTAAAGGTGATCTGAAATAAGACAATTGGTTTTGGAAATTTAGTGGCACTCTATGCTGCTCTACTATAGCAGGGGTGAATTCCTGAAAAAAAAAAATGTTCTTGTTTTTGTTACAAGGTAACAGTATAATTGTAGGATTTTGCTAGGACACAAATCCGCCATAAAATAATTCACGGACCGATCAATGTTCTTGTTTTTGTTACAAGGTAACAATAAAATTGTAGGATTTTGCTAGGACACCAATCCGCCATAAAATAATTCACGGACCGATCGGCTTTGCTGGAAAGGTTTCATGGTTCCTTCAGAATTGAATTTCTCGGCGCTGTGAAATGTAGCTGTACATGGAGAATACATTCTCGTTG
The DNA here is from genome assembly GCF_000475195.1 of Diaphorina citri. NCBI lineage: Eukaryota > Metazoa > Arthropoda > Insecta > Hemiptera > Psyllidae > Diaphorina > Diaphorina citri. The sequence goes on along the minus strand of NW_007377531.1, from coordinate 55,899 downwards.
GGTGACAAGTGACTGCTGCTTTTCTGTAAAGGTGATCTGAAAGAAGACAATTGGTTTTGGAAATTTAGTGGCACTCTACACTGCTCTACTATAGCAGGGGTGAATTCCTGAAAAAAATATGTTCTTGTTTTTGTTACAAGGTAACAATAAAATTGTAGGATTTTGCTAGGACACCAATCCGCCATAAAATAATTCACGGACCGATCAGGCCTTTGAATGAACCTCTTCTAGAACTCTTTGTCTTGCAATATCTCCCGAAGGGTTGGTCTCATTTCGACGAAATGGGGCAAACATTTTCTAACACATTAAGAGCATCTGCTCATTGGACCATACCTATACAGTCAATGGGTGCCTCGCAGGGACCCTTTTATTCTAGAATTTACTGAACCACTAGGAGGTACTTACCTGGAAAATTGTATTCTCCAGTAACTAGATATCCACCATTCAAAGTGTTACCTTTGAGGCTTCAAAACTTTACTAGAAAATGGAGAAAAAAATATTACACAGCAAAGTTATTTCGTACTGAAACCAGTGAGATTACATCTGAGTGGAAAGCGAATATTGAAGAAAATTTCGTCCTGGCCAAAATACAAGGCAGACAATACAGTGTGTTTCATGGCAAGGCCCACATTAAAAGTATACAGTGTCGTTCATCAAACTTCTGGCAAAGTTATTTCGTACTGAAACCAGTGAGATTACATCTGAGTGGAAAGCGAATATTGAAGAAAATTTCGTCCTGGCCAAAATACAAGGCGGGGTATACAGTGTGTTTCATGGCAAGGCCCACATTAAAAGTATACAGTGTCGTTCATCAAACTTCCGGCCCTGTGGCACCAAGAGGATTTAGTGAGTTGGTCAAATGTACGGGTAGTTGGGAAGGTATTTGCACCTCTGTATCCATGTTCTAATCGTCATATCCTCCCCTCTCTAATAATTAAATTTCATAATGAAATTATGCAAAATAAATGGATGAGAACATTCTGGACTCTTGAGAAGGAATTGCAAAGGAGGCAGGCACTTAGTAAACCAGTGCAGGGTGGACGCCTTGTGAATCCTGCTCGAATGAGGCTAAAAAGTCTCTTTACCCCCAGCATTCTAAACAGGGTCTTAGGTCAGCCCCTCACTCTGTGACTGTCGGAGAGATCTAGGTTTATTCGACCTAGGTATGTAAGACCGCCAAAAATAGTGAGGCGAAAAAAAATTCAACTTTCAGATTGTCAGAGAGGCCTCTTTTTTCGCCAAACACATTTCGGCGGTGTGATACAACTAGGTCGCACAGACCTTATATATGTTTTGTCCGACAGTTGGAGTACAAATTTTTGTCGATGGTGGGATTCGAACCCGGGACCTTCTGCATGGCAAGCAAGCGCGTTACCACTGGACCAACCGTGCCCCCCATATATATGTTTTGTCCGACAGTTGGAGCGTGAGTGGCTTTATGTATGTCATGCGTCAAATAGAACCAACATAACTGATTGTTATTCTTTTGGCCAAACACAGCTGACACAGCATAAAATAAACAATATAATGTACTAGTTTTTTTAATATTATTTTTTAAATATGAAATTTAATACAACATTTTGTTGCATGATATTTTGTATTTTTATTAGAAAAGCATAAATTCGATGATGTGTGGAATATGCATGTCAACAAATAGAACATGTGGGACACCAGCACATACTGTGACATTCATATGTTTCATTTTTTGGAGCAGCCAGGGACTTTGTTGGGAATGTTTCCGAAATGCAATATTGATAAAATTGTCGGTATATTGATAAGTTGTAAAAGACGATTTTCTTTGGAATATAAATATTTTGTCCGCCCTACTCGATGTAGCTTAACAATTGTGGCTATGGTAAGTAGTTATTGTACGTTGGTTAAATCACGTCTATTCGCTTCCAAGAGTGGTCTAGCTGGGGAGTTGTCTAGGAAGGAGAGCAGCCTGAAATTTTAATTCCTTTGAGGGTGTAAATTTTTTGTATCCAAAACCAAATGTCAGCCCAAAGCAATCACCCGGTCGCTGATTGAGAGACTGACGAAAAACACCGACTCCGTCTCAACACGGGAAAAGGCGAAGACTCTGAACTATTCGTAGGCAATAGTTCAGAGAAACAGAAACTCCTCTCAGAAACATTGAAAAAACTTTTGGAGCAGCCAGGGACTTTGTTGGGAATGTTTCCGAAATGCAATATTGATAAAATTGTCGGTATATTGATAAGTTGTAAAAGACGGTTTTCTTTGGAATATAAATATTTTGTCCGCCCTACTCGATGTAGCTTAACAATTGTGGCTATGGCAAGTAGTTATTGTACGTTAGTTAAATCACGTCTATTCGCTTCTAAGAGTAGTCTAGCTGGGGAGTAGTCTAGGAAGGAGAGCAGCCTGAAATTTCAATTATTCCTTTGAGGGTGTAAAATTTTTATATCCAAAACCAAATGTCAGCCCAAAGCAATCACCCGGTCGCTGATTGAGAGACTGACGAAAAACACCCACTCCGTCTGAACACGGGAAAAGGCGAAGACTCTGAACTATTCGTAGGCAATAGTTCAGAGAAACAGAAACTCCTCTCAGAAACATTGAAAAAATTTTGGAGCAGCCAGGGACTTTGTTGGGAATGTTTCCGAAATGCAATATTGATAAAATTGTCGGTATATTGATAAGTTGTAAAAGACGATTTTCTTTGGAATATAAATATTTTGTCCGCCCTACTCGATGTAGCTTAACAATTGTGGCTATGGTAAGTAGTTATTGTACGTTGGTTAAATCACGTCTATTCGCTTCCAAGAGTGGTCTAGCTGGGGAGTTGTCTAGGAAGGAGAGCAGCCTGAAATTTTAATTCCTTTGAGGGTGTAAATTTTTTGTATCCAAAACCAAATGTCAGCCCAAAGCAACCATGGCTGATTGAGAGACTCCGTCTGAACACGGGAAAAGGCAAAGACTCTGAACTATTCGTAGGCAATAGTTCAGAGAAACAGAAACTCCTCTCAGAAACATTGAAAAAACGATTTTTTTTTTAAGAGGTTTGACAGAGGGAACTGTAACTGCTATGGTCTTATCGTCCCGAAATCGAAGAGAGAAGGAAGACAGGATAGGAAAAAGCCAGCCGTTCCGAGAACGAACATTATCCCATCAGGGTGAGGGTTGTTTCGTGTCGCAAGAAACAAGTTTATGCTAATTTTATGTTGTATGCTAGATGTTGTACTTTATCAACAGCAACAAACAAGAAAAGACGGTGGTTCAAAATTAATAACATTCTGTATACTCTTTACTACACGAAGAGTGTTAAGGGTGTTCCATTGGAACTGACATTTTTCAATTTCAAATAAAACAATAATGGTTTGGGATATTAATTCAGTTTTACATATATATTCAAGTCATAGATGTATGTATGTCTTTGATGCCTAGCTTGTAAATAACTAAACAGATAAACATATAAACAAACGAATAGATAAAATATATTTTTGTTTCTAAAGAAGAGTTAGTTCAATACTCGACTAATACTTTTTTCTCACGCGGGTGACGTTAATATGAGGCTTATAGGGACCGGGAAAAGCCAACATCATAGCATCATGCGATTGAACTTTGAGTCCAAAATGGACTTTGAGTTTTCTTTCATCTTCTTTTTTCCTTCAAAGGTTTTCAAAAGGATGAAAGTGCCAAAGGATGAAATTTTAACACAAACACAGTCCATTCAACACAAACACAAGTCATACAAAACCAAACCGTCATGCGTCATAACCACAAAACCACATCACAATGTGGGCTCTCTCTCTTTCTCTTGCTCTCTCTCTCTCCCTCTCTCTCTTTCTCTCACTCTCTCTCTTCCCCTCTCACTCTCACTCTCTCTTTCTCTATTTATCCCTATCTTTCTCCCCATTTATCTAACTTTATCTTTCGCCCTCTTTCTTTCTCTCTCCTTCTCTGTGTTTATCCTTATCTTTCTCTCTCTCTCCCTCTCTCTCCCTCTCTCTCTTTCTATTTATCCCCATTTCTTTCCCTTTATCTTTTCCCCTCTTTCTTTCTCTCCCTCTCTGCCTTCGGATTCGTATATGTCTGTACATAGACCTACTTACTAACCTATACAAAACTTACCTAAATATATCTTTCCATCTACCTACTCGTATAACTTACCTACCTGCTTATGATTACTTTGTCAAATTTATTCAAACCTGCTAAAAGGTAGGTACTTACCAGCTGAGAAATGGTAAAATTGTGTCTGCGAAATTATGATATCTATGATAATATTCCCCTTCTCTCCCCTCGGAATGAGGGGAGAGAGGGGAGTGGAAGGGATTTTCGGTCCCACGTCGTCGTCACCACTTATAATATAAACGTCAAGAGTGGCAATTAATCATTGGGAGAGACAGTTTCCCTACCTCCCATTTTCCCCTCCTCATATCTTTCTCCTCCCTTCATTTTTCCCTCCTCCTCCTCTCTCCCCATTTTTGTCTGTTTACCCTCTTTTACCTTAGTTCTTTGGGTATAAACGTCAAGAGTGGCAATTAATCATTGGGAGAGACAGTTTCCCTCCCTCCCATTTTCCCCTCCTTATATCTTTCTCCTCCCTTCATTTTTCCCTCCTCCTCCTCTCTCCCCATGTTTGTCTGTTTACCCTCTTTTATCTTATTTCTTTGGAGGGAGAGAAGGTCGCTTTTTCTTTGCCCAATCCTGTTTTCTTCCTCTCCTTTTCCCTCCTTCCTTCCCTCCATTTTGTACTTTTTCCCTCTACCTATCCTTCATAAGTCTCCCTCTAATCTTACCCCCTTCCTTCTACTTCCTTTCTCTCTTCTTTTTCTTATCATTCTCACGTTCTATCTTCTTTCCTCCTCTCCTCTTTCTTCAATCTCCTTCTTATCTCCCGCCCTTCGTCCCCATTTTCGTTCTCTCTTCTTCTCTCCATTCCCTACTTCGCTACTTCCTACCTTTACAATTTTTAATTTCTCTATTTAACTCTCTCTTCCTACGCACTTACCTACCCTATCTGGCAACCAGCCGACTGAAATCACAAAATTTGATGGTTAGTGATGAAAATTCCCCCTCCTTCCTGTCTCTCTCAATGACACCCTACCTAGCTACCTACATATTTATCTATGAGCTCTGATGCCTTTGTTCTTGATTCCTCTGAAATAAAATATGGAAGGAAACTTTTTTTTCTAATACCTACCATTTATACAAGACAACATTCTCCCATCTTTCTCTTTTCCCTCCTTCCTTCCCTCCATTTTGTACTTTTTCCCTCTATCCTTCTTATGTCTCCCTCTGATCTTACCCCCTTCCTTCTACTTCCTTTCTCTCTTCTTTCTGTTATCATTCTCACGTTCTATCTTCTTTCCTCCTCTCCTCTTTCTTCAATCTCCTTCTTACCTCCCGCCCTTCGTCCCCATTTTCGTTCTCTCTTCTTCTCTCCATTCCCTACTTCCTACCTTTACAATTTTTAATTTTTCTCTTTAACCCTCTCTTCCTAACTACCCACTTACCTACCCTATCTGGCAACCAGCCGACTGAAATCACAAAATTTGATGGTTAGTGATGAAAATTCCCCCTCCTTCCTGTCTCTCTCAATGACACCCTACCTAGCTACCTACATATTTATCTATGAGCTCTGATGCCTTTGTTCTTGATTCCTCTGAAATAAAATATGGAAGGAAACTTTTTTTTCTAATACCATTTATACAAGACAACATTCTCCCATCTTTCCGCCTTTGTTCTTGATTCCTCTGAAATAAAATATGGAAGGAAACTTTTTTTTCTAATACCATTTATACAAGACAACATTCTCCCATCTTAGGGCCTCCCTCGCTTTCTATTCTTATCTGAATATTATTCTGACATACCATCTTTCCCTAGGGTCTTAGGGCCTCCCTCGCTTTCTATTCTTATCTGAATATTATTCTGACATTAATCAATGAAGAATTTATTAATTAAAGCATTTGAAAGCTGTCTAGCTGTCTCGGGTTAAGAAACTGTCACGGGATCATACTTTGACAGCAAAAAAATGTCTCCCAATTTTACAATAACAAAATTATGAAGAGACCTGACTCGATTAATAAATATTTATCACCAAACTCTCTAAAACGTGGGGTTAAAACTGCCAAAGTATTAAGAGTCGACATTTACGAAGGGTATTACACAATATCTGATATTTATCACCAAACTCTCTAAAACGTGGGGTTAAAACTGCCAAAGTATTAAGAGTCGACATTTACGAAGGGTATTACACAATATCTATTGTTATTTCCCCCGAAAGCAACTTCGTGATGACAAAACTTTCAACTTGTGCGGATTTGAATTTCATGTGGGAGGGAGCGGTGAGCCGGGAGGGAAAGGGAAGTTATTCCACATTTTTTGCTGCTTCCTCACTCCCAACTTGCTCCACTTTGTCTTTCCACAATTTATCAACTAATTTCTCCTTCTCTCTAATCTCTTTTCCCTCCCCTCTCTCGCCAGTAGAAATGGAAACTTTGTGGTTTCTCCACGCCTGACGGCATTTGGATTTTCCCCTCCACAATTATCTCGGAATTTGCTGATATCATATTTATCTCTTTGAACGTTACAAGGGTTTCCAGAGGATTATTCGCGTGAATGAGTTTCAAGTAGCGTTCGTTTAATCCTGAACTACTCAAGTAGACTCTGGTACATGTTAGTTTGCAGGATAACTAGGGCGGTGTTCCTGAAGGAAACTTCTCAGCTTTGCCCTATACATAGGTGGCTATTCTTCGCAAAATGTTGACGTCACAACAACCATTACTTCCAAATCGTTATGTAACGTTTTCAAAGGGCGTTACAAGGGTTTCCAGAGGATTATTCGCGTGAATGAGTTTCAAGTAGCGTTAGTTTAATCCTGAACTACTCAAGTAGACTCTGGTATATGTTAGTTGCAGGATAACTAGGGCGGTGTTCCTGAAGGAAACTTCTCAGCTTTGCCCTATACATAGGTGGCTATCCTTCGCAAAATGTTGACGTCACAACAACTATTACTTCCAAATCGTTATGTAACGTTTTTAAAGCGTTTTTCTTTTGTAGTATTACAGTCATAAAATTTGTAATTTTTGTGGAGCATGAAAAATGTAAATTGCAAGATTTTTTTTTGTGGAACGCGGTCCAGCCTTAATGTATTCACACATATTATGTACATAATAACCTAATACATAATTTACATAATAACCTTTACATATATTTATAATGTTAATAGTTTCCACATTTTATCACATCATAGACGAGTACGGAACTTAACAACGATAACAAATATTATGGACTCTTATCAGCGCAGAGTACCTTATTTTTCTCTTCCTCTTCTCCTTCTCCTTCACCTTCTTTTGCTTCTTCTTGTTCTTCTCTTTCTTTTGCTTCTCCTCCTCCTCCTCCTCCTTTTTCCTCTTCACCTTCTTTTGCTTCTTCTTGTTCTTCTCTTTCTTTTGCTTCTTCTCCTCCTCCTTATTTTGCTTCTTCAATTCTTATTTCTCTTTCTTCTCCTTCTTCTCAAGCCATCATGTTTTCTTTATCTTACTCCTCCTTATTTTGCTTCTTCAATTCTTATTCTTCTTTCTCCTCCTTCTTCTCAAGCCATCATGTTTTCTTTATCTTCATAAAGCATTATCAAAATAAAGACGACATTGTATGTGCAATTTTATGGCCGTTTCGTTTTACTACGAGATAATGATCTCGAATATTTTTCTAGATTAAATTTTTATGAACCGCCATAAAAAAAGGAAGTCATGCCTTTACAATGAAATTAAAAAGCTTTTCTTTTTCTTGGCTTTCACAGAATTTTTTTCATGTCTTGAACCAAGACTTTCACAAAAGAGTGGTAGATGGTCACCCGTCTCACCGCCATAAAAAAAGGAAGTCATGCCTTTACAATGAAATTAAAAAGCTTTTCTTTTTCTTGGCTTTCACAGATTTTTTTTCATGTCTTGAACCAAGACTTTCACAAAAGAGTGGTAGATGGTCACCCGTCTCGGAAGACGTCATGCTCGACGTTGCTTAACTTTGAGGTTTGTGCGCACACTACAACACAGTAGGTAGTTGGTTCCAAATCCAAATTTGTCTCTTGTATGTAGGAGGTACCGACGTTGCTTAACTTTGAGGTTTGTGCGCACACTACAACACAGTAGTTGGTTCCAAATCCAAATTTGTCTCTTGTATGTAGGAGGTACCTCGACGTTGCTTAACTTTGAGGTTTGTGCGCACACTACAACACAGTAGTTGGTTCCAAATCCAAATTTGTCTCTTGTATGTAGGAGGTAGGTACCTACGTCTTGTGAAATGAAAATGTAATTTTTTATGAATGCCTGAAATCTGATTGTGTATGCAATGTGCAAGAAACAAAGAATAAAGTTCACAAGTAGTGCTGCTTGACACTCAGAGGGTTTAGATGCATTGTTATTTTTAAAATCGTCATTAAAATCGAATTTTTGTTGGTTTCCGCAATATTAGCTAATCATCGATAATTTATGTATTCAAAGTCAACCTCTGTAAAGATCCTGAAATATCATTGCATAGGTTCAACATACGAGACTTTCAAATCGCTAATAACTAAAAGATTCCTTAGAAAATAAATGATTGAAAGTTACACATATTTTCAATTTTCTCCAAAGTTCAACAGAAGATTCCAAATTTGAATAGTGCGCGAGAAATATCAAATAGTCCAATATTCTTCTTCTTCTATCTAGGTAATATTAGAAATATGAATGTACAATATTGTACAAGTTTTCAATTTTCTCCAAAGTTCAACAGAAGATTCCAAATTTGAATAGTGCGCGAGAAATATCAAATAGTCCAATATTCTTCTTCTTCTTCTATCTAGGTAATATTAGAAATATGAATGTACAATATTGTACAAGGGGGGGAAAGCTTTTAAATTTTCAATGAACTCTGAAGAAAAGCGAAATTTGAATGGGAAACATAATACTTCTCCTTTATGAAAGCTCCGAGCTTTTACTTAGGGAAATTTTCTTTGATTATAAGCCAAAACGTATTTCATGTTGAAATAAAAAAAGGAGATATTCACCATCTTCCATTTTAATCCTTGCTGAATCCGCAAAACGTTTACCACTAAAATGGAAATAGCTTTTAATGCCCCTAAACGAAGAAAGTCACTAAATAAAATACCCTACACAATGTAGTGTATATTACTAAGATAAAGAGATTTGGGCAAGAACAATCTTAACCACTTGAAGAAATCAATTTGCTAGGAAAAAGTAAAATTTGGTAAGAAGAAATCTTCATTTGTATAGATAGATACATAGGTATCCTATCTTCCTATAGACGCAAATAATGATTAAAAAATTAACATTATCGATCTATCATACTCGTATTTCCTATTGTTAGGTACCTATCTGAATTTAGGTAAATGAAACATAGTTTAATAAATTTAATTTGAAATCAAAAACAAAATAGAAGAAGAAGAAGAAGAAGAAGAAGAGGAGGAGGAAGAAAAAAAATCCTTACAAATCCAACAATGAAAATCTCGTGTCACTTTTCAGACATTTATCTCCGCAAAGGGTTAACTTATTCAAACAAAAGACGACGCTTCTCAATCGTTTCTCTTTTGAATTGGCATCGAACCAAAATGACTGGTTTTTTTTCCATAGGAGACAATCTACAGTCGGAATCTTTTCATTACGACCTTTGACACCAGAGAAAACTCTGCTCCCTCTAAAATGAGATATCTCCGCAAAGGGTTAACTTATTCAAACAAAAGACGACGCTTCTCAATCGTTTCTCTTTTGAATTGGCATCGAACCAAAATGACTGTTTTTTTTTCCATAGGAGACAATCTACAGTCGGAATCTTTTCATTACGACCTTTGACACCAGAGAAAACTCTACTCCCTGTAAAATGAAAGAGCAGATCAACTGAGGAATATTATCTGAAGATAAAGAGTGTTTAATTATTTATGTAGAACAGGCGTGATGGATTCAAGTGCGTGGTGGAAAGTAGATATATTTGAATAATAATAAGGTCTATATAAATTACGTACCTACTAGAAATACGAGTACGAGTACGAGTACGAGAGAGAGAGAGTTTTAATTCCTGTTTTGAACACAAGAATACTTGTGTATAGGTAACTCGTTTAAATAGGTAGGGTAGGTGAGTTACCTTATAATACCTATCTTCAACTACCTCCGTCCTGTAGTAGGTATGTAAAATGTTTGTACCTACCTATGTAAGTACATAACATAATTATGTATGTATGTATACCTATGTAAGTACATATGTCTGCTGAAAAAAATATATTATAGATTGCTAGACGTAATAGACTGTATGTCTTCATAAGTTCCCACTAAATTAAGAGTAGGTACCAAGCTACCAAGGGACCACAGGGAAAAAAAATAGAACCCTTCACTTCACATTTTCTTCCTGTTTTGAACACAAGAATACTTGTGTATAGGTAACTCGTTTAAATAGGTAGGGTAGGTGAGTTACCTTATAATACCTATCTTCAGCTACCTCCATCCTGTAGTAGGTATGTAAAATGTTTGTACCTACCTATGTAAGTACATAATATGTATGTATGTATACCTAAGTATGTATGTACCTATAGCTAAAAAAAATATATATATTATAGATTGCTAGATGTAATAGACTGTATGTCTTCATAAGTTCCCACTAAATTAAGAGTAGGTACCAAGCTACCAAGGGACCACAAGGAAAAAAAATCGGACCCTTCACTTCACATTTTGCCAAGAACAAATTACAACATTTACAACTGGGTCAACCACATGCTCGTAATACAAAAACAAGTATACAAGAACAAGTTACCATGTTTTGTATTGAACCTATACAAAATAGGTAGATGTACAAGTTTACTAGCTTTTGTATAGAATATTATTTTCATTAGGTAGCACAAGAGCACGAGGGAAAAGCTGTAACATAAAGTTCAGGATCCGAAGGAAACAAATTATTACAATCAATGTAAAAAGAAAAGCTGTAACATAAAGTTCAGGATCCGAAGGAAACAAATTATTACAATCAATGTAAAAGCAGTAGAAGAACTATTATGTAGTAAATAGAAGAAGTAGATATATTAGTAGAAGAAGTATTGGAAACAGACTTGGTAGAAAGAGAGGGCAGAAGATGGGAAAGAAAAGGAGGAGGAGAATGCAAAGACGTGATAAAAGAAGACAAATGAGAAAAACAAAGTTGAAAAGGAGGAGCGAAGAAGAAGAAAGAGGAGGAGGAGAAGAAGAAGGAGGAGGAGGAGTGGAAGAAGAAGGAAGAGGAGGAGGAGGAGTAGAAGAAGGAAGAGGAGGTGGTGGTGAAGAAAGACAAAGCGGAGAAAAATGGGGATGCAAAAGAAAAGGAGAATATGAAAAACTGGTTTGAAAAAAAGCAAAAATGGAAAACTTGGGATATTCAGAGAGAAAACTGTAAAAGTGAGGCAGAGGGACAAAATCTTAAGGAGATAGAGAAAAGAAGAAGACAAACAGAACTTGGTACATAACATTGGAGGGATAGGTAGGGTTAAGGGGAAAAAAGAGAAGAAGAGAACGAAGAAGAATAAGGGCGCTTCTAAGAGTAGTCTAGCTGGGGAGTAGTCTAGGAAGGAGAGCAGCCTGAAATTTCAATTATTCCTTTGAGGGTGTAAAATTTTTGTATCCAAAACCAAATGTCAGCCCAAAGCAATCACCCGGTCGCTGATTGAGAGACTGACGAAAAACACCGACTCCGTCTCAACACGGGAAAAGGCGAAGACTCTGAACTATTCGTAGGCAATAGTTCAGAGAAACAGAAACTCCGCTCAGAAACATTGAAAAAACGATTTTTTTTTAAAGAGGTTTGACAGAGGGAACTGTAACTGCTATGGTCTTATCGTCCCGAAATCGAAGAGAGAAGGAAGACAGGATAGGAAAAAGCCAGCCGTTCCGAGAACGAACATTATCCCATCAGGGTAAAATCCGCCCCGGTCGGGAATCGAACCCGCGGCCTAGCGCTTACAAGGCAGACGCACTACCAGCTAAGCTAACTAGGCTGGCTTGAAAAAACGAAAAGTTCCATTTTGAAATTCAAATGGCCATCTAATAAAATGTCCCATCGGACTTGTATCGCCCACATATTAGATAATGGTTATCCATCTAATAATTCTAATACCTAGGTTTGTATGGGCGGTACGAGTTCGCATCTACTCGTATCGCCTGAATTTAAATCCGCCCCGGGCGGGAATCGAACCCGCGGCCTAGCGCTTACAAGGCAGACGCACTACCAACTAAGCTAACTAGGCTGGCTTGAAAAAACGAAAAGTTCCATTTTGAAATTCAAACGGCTATCTAATAAAATGTCCCGTCGGACTTTTATCGCCTACGAGTACATATGTATTAGATAGCCATAATAATTCTAATAGGTTTGTACGGGCGATACAAGTTCGCATATACTCGTATCGCCTGCATTTAAACTCGTATAACGTATAATCCTCTTGCCTGATGATGAACATATGGAATATGTCATTCAGATTTCAGACCATGCTGAGAATGCTGAACTGTTCCTGACTTGAAAGCAACTTCGTACTTTGCATTTTCGCAAATGTTTTGATGTCAAAATGACGTCACTTCCACTACTAATGGTCTAAAAGCCTATCATGCAATGTGTTTCTCAGTGATATTAGGGCGTGTTCAAACAAAGTTGACCGGCCTTCGATCGACGAGATGAAGCTATGTTGTCCAGGTAGTGTGGATGGTTGAGTCGACATCGATTGAAGGTAGGTCGACTATTTGTGGACATATCTTTACAGCATTTCTATTGAGAAATAAATTATCTTTTTGAATAGCTTCTTCTGCTTACCTTCCTGTGTGGATGGTTGAGTCGACATCGATTGAAGGTAGGTCGACTATTTGTGGACATATCTTTACAGCATTTCTATTGAGAAATAAATTATTTTTTTGAATAGCTTCTTCTGCTTACCTTCCCTAGACTATGTTGTTCCCTCCCATATCAATCTTACCTTCAAAATCTCCTGAGATTCCAACACGCCAGCGAGGTTCGTGCCAGTGAGCGCGGTAGGGCATTTGCAAACAAAGTCGACCGGCCTTCGATTGACGAGATGAAGCTATGTTGTCTAGGTAGTGTGGATGGTTGAGTCGACATCGATTGAAGGTCGGTCGACTATTTGTGGACATATCTTTACAGCATTTCTATTGAGAAATAAATTATTTTTTTTTGAATAGCTTCTTCTGCTTACCTTCCCTAGACTATGTTGTTCCCTTCCATATCAATCTTACCTTTAAAATCTCCTGAGATTCCAACACGCCAGCGAGGTTCGTGCCAGTGAGCGCGGTAGGGCATTTATATTGCTCCTTCTTCTGGAACAATTTTTGTTTCAGCTTTAGAGATCTGTGGATAAAACTGTATTACATCCCTATAGGTATTATATTCACCAATATAAAATATTGGTGAGTACCTACCTATATGGTTTAAAAATTGTTTCCCTGGCAACTCTATGAATTCAGCTCCAGTAGATATCAGAATTTTTCGTTATTAATTATTTTGCAATTTTTCTACAAACTCCACTTTTTTCTAGTGTTTCCTAAACTGCTACATTAGACGCATGTGGTCTGTGTCGTAGCATGTAGTACTTATGTCCCTCATCAGATGGGCGATAAGAGACACAATACTTCCCATTTCAGGTGCTGGGTCAACACGAGAACACCAGAAAGTAACCCGTTGAAACAATGATTATTATTATTTATTATTATGGATTTTTTTTTGTTCTTGTTCTTTTTTTTTCGGTTTTAATACCCATTTTTTTCTACTTTTGTGCTGGTTTGTATCTAGATTTACCAACCTAATAATACCTGACTATCATAGAACATAGGTAGGTCATTTTATGGTTTCTTTGAAGCTCATTGAAACATTTATAAGTGAAAATACAGGACAAAAAAAAGTATCAGAGATAAAGTTACCGCAGTTTTGTTGTCAAGCAGCTTTTTTTTAACGAAACTTTTGATTTAAACTTTTTGTTGAGAACGAGAGCGCTCAATGGAGCGCACAACTATCAACTGGGGACCGATAAAACTTTCCTCTACAAACATCAAATTTCACCAAACCGAGACAAATTTCCCTCTTCATTAGTTCTATTTTGGTGCATACTCTGTTATCCGTTTTAGAGGGAAAGTCATTGAAAAAGAAGGAGGAGAAGAAGGAGGAGGAAGAGGAGAAGGAGAAGAGGAAGAAGGAGAAGAGGAAGAAGGAGAAGAAGAAGAAACGAGAGCGCTCAATGGAGCGCACAACTATCAACTGGGGACCGATAAAACTTTCCTCTACAAACATCAAATTTCACCAAACCGAGACAGATTTTCCTCTTCATTAGTTCTATTTTGGTGCATACTCTGTTATCCGTTTTAGAGGGAAAGTCATTGAAAAAGAAGGAGGAGGAAGAGGAGAAGGAGAAGAGGAAGAAGGAGAAGAAGAAGAAGACGACTGTTAGGACAGGGGGGGACGAAAAGTTTTGGCACATGGCATTTCTGGACAAACCTTAGAGAAATTTCTGAAGAGCTCTCGTAGCTCTGCAGATGCCTGAAGCTTTTCACAATTTTACACACATGGTTGTAAAGGGTGACATAATTTAAGGGGTTACGAAAATTGAGTTCAAATAAATTATTGATTTCCAAGTATTGAATAGGTGTATGTAGGTATTTTACAAACAAAAAAGCGTGTATCTTATGCCTCGAACTCCAAGCACAGAGCGGAAAAAATTTCGGCCCGCCGGGAATCGAACCCGGGAACTTCGGCGTGCAAGCCTAATGCGATACCCACTCGGCCACGGAGGTTGCCCCTCCCGAGCACGATGTGCAAGTATCATTATAATAATAACAACTGTGACGTCATTTTAACGTCAAAATAGTTCCAAAATGCAAAGTGCTTTCTACAGAGCACAGGTGTGAAGAGGGCAAGTCTCTACATAAGTTTTCGAGTATGTTAGAGTGCATGAGGACTCGTAAAGTGCATATCACTCTACAGACTCTGCACATATTATCGCTTCTATACCACACGTGTTTTGTTGTCAAGCAGCTTTTTTTTAACGAAACTTTTGATTTAAACTTTTTGTTGAGAACGAGAGCGCTCAATCGAGCGCACAACTATCAACTGGGGACCGATAAAACTTTCCTCTACAAACATCAAATTTCACCAAACCGAGACAAATTTTCCTCTTCATTAGTTCTATTTTGGTGCATACTCTGTTATCCGTTTTAGAGGGAAAGTCATTGAAAAGGAAGGAGGAGGAGAAGAAGGAGGAGGAAGAGGAGGAGAAGAAGAAGACGACGACTGTTAGGACAGGGGGGGACGAAAAGTTTTGGCACATGGCATTTCTGGACAAACCTAGAGAAATTTTTGAAGAGCTCTCGCATCAGCTCTGCAGATGCCTGAAGCTTTTCACAATTTTACACACATGGTCGTAAAGGGTGACATAATTTAAGGGGTTACGAAAATCGAGTGCAAATAAATTATTGATTTCCAAGTATTGAATGTAGGTATTTTACAAACAAAAAAGCGTGTATCTTATGAGCGGAAAAAATTTCGAACTACAAGCACAGAGCGGAAAAAATTTCGGCCCCGCCGGGAATTGAACCCGGGACCTTCGGCGTGCAAGCCTAGTGCGATACCCACTCGGCCACGGAGGTTGCCCCTCCCGAGCACGATGTGCAAGTATCATTATAATAATAACTGTGACGTCATTTTAACGTCAAAACAGTTCCAAAATACAAAGTGCTTTCTACAGAGTACAGGTGTGAAGAGGGCAAGTCTCTACATAAGTTTTCGAGTTTATTAGAGTGCATGAGGACTCGTAAAGTGCATATCACTCTACAGACTCTGCACATATTATCCGCTTCTACCACACGTTTAGGATTCAGGAGTGGGAGTGGGGTAGAATATACTTAAAGCAATACAAAATGCTTACTGTGGTTGCACTAAGAAATGGTATTGTAGAGAAGCATTCAGGGTACCAAACCGGATCAAGGAGAGAGAGAAAGAGAGAGAGAGAGAGAGAGAGAGAGAGAGGAAGAAAGAGAGAGCAATAGAGAGAGAGAGAAAGAGAACGACAAAGATAAACCAAGAGCAATTACTAAAAGAGCCTCTCTTACTAACCACTTATACAGGTGTGAAGAGGGCAAGTCTCTACATAAGTTTTCGAGTTTATTAGAGTGCATGAGGACTCGTAAAGTGCATATCACTCTACAGACTCTGCACATATTATCCGCTTCTACCACACGTTTAGGATTCAGGAGTGGGAGTGGGGTAGAATATACTTAAAGCAATACAAAATGCTTACTGTGGTTGCACTAAGAAATGGTATGGTAGAGAAGCGTTCAGGGTACCAAACCGGATCAAGGAGAGAGAGAGAGAAAGAGAGCGAGAGAGAGAGAGAGAGAGAGAGAGAGAGGAAGAAAGAGAGAGCAATAGAGAGAGAGAAAGAGAACGACAAAGATAAACCAAGAGCAATTACTAAAAGAGCCTCTCTTACTAACCATCACTGGTACCTATAATAGTTCAGGAGTTGTAGCTAGATATAGATACTTACTCAAAGAATAAGCTACTGAATTTTCCTCAAGAGCCTCTGAGTGCACTCCAAAATCCAAGCTGAAAAAACTTCGACCCCTTTGGGAATCGAACCCGGGACCTCCAGTGTGCAAGCCTCATTTTATACCCACTCGGTCACGTAGCGTAGGTTTTCTTGATCCATCAATTGAGGAGCTGGGTGCAAAAAGGAAAATATGAATTTTTTGCCCTTTTTGCGTAAAACGGTTTTTTGAATAGAACGTGGTTCGCTCTATCTTCCATCGTTTGAACTGCAGTGATAAAAAAAAATTCCGATGAGTTACAGCGTTTTTTTTTTTTTCAAGGATTTTGATGATAAAGTTTGATGTTTGATGATTTTTATTTATTGCTCTTTTTGCACCCAGCTCCTCAATTTCAAAAGTTGTTCCTCAGCAGTTTATTCTCTAAGCTTACCCTGTATGAGGGTTGTTTCGTGTCGCAAGAAACAAGTTTATGCTAATTTTATGTTGTATGCTAGATGTTGTACTTTATCAACAGCAACAAACAACATTCTTTATACTCTTTACTACACTGTAAGAAGAGTGTTGAGGGTGTTCCATTGGAACTGACATTTTTTAATTTCAAATAAAACAATAATGGTTTGGGATATCAATTCAGTTTTACATTTATATTCAAGTCATAGATGTATGTCTTTGATGCCTAGCTTGTAAATAACTAAACAGATGAACATATAAACAAACGAATAGATAAAATATATTTTTGCTTCTAAGAAGAGTTCGTTCAATACTCGACTAATACTTTTTTCTCACGCGGGTGACGTTAATATGAGGCTTATAGGGACCGGGAAAAGCCAACATCATAGCATCATGCGATTGAACTTTGAGTCCAAAATGAACTTTGAGTTTTCTTTCATCTTCTTTTTTCCCTCAAAGGTTTTCAAAAGGATGAAAGTGCCCAAGGATGAAATTTTAACACAAACACAGTCCATTCAACACAAACACAAGTCATACAAAACCAAACCGTCATGCGTCATAACCACAAAACCACATCACAATGTGGGCTCTCTCTCTTTCTCTTGCTCTCTCTCTCTCCCTCTCTCTCTTTCTCTCACTCTCTCTCCCTCCCTCTCTTTCTCTCACTTTCTCTCTTCCCCTCTCATTCTCTCTCTCTCTTTCTCTATTTATCCCTATCTTTCTCCCCATTTATCTAACTTTATCTTTCGCCCTCTTTCTTTCCCTCTCCTTCTCTGTCTTTATCCTTATCTCTCTCTCTTTATCCCCATTCCTTTCCCTTTATCTTTTCCCCTCTTTCTCTCCCTCTCTGCCTTCGGATTCGTATATGTCTGTACATAGACCTACTTACTAACCTATATAAAACTTACCTAAATATATCTTTCCATCATAGTCCATTCAACACAAACACAAGTCATACAAAACCAAACCGTCATGCGTCATAACCACAAAACCACATCACAATGTGGGCTCTCTCTCTCTTTCTCTTGCTCTCTCTCCCTCTCTCTCTTTCTCTCACTCTCTCTCTCTCTCTCTTTCACTCTCTCTCTCTCTCTTTCTCTTCATCCCTATCTTTCTCCCCATTTATCTAACTTTATCTTTCGCCCTCTTTCTTTCTCTCTCCTTCTCCTTCTCTCTCTTTCTCTTTATCCCCATTTCTTTCCCTTTATCTTTTCCCCTCTTTCTCCCTCTCCCTCTCTGCCTTCGGATTCGTTTATGTCTGTACATAGACCTACTTACTAACCTACATAAAACTTACCTAAATATATATTTCCATCTACCTACTCGTATAACTTACCTACCTTACCTTATGATTACTTTGTCAAATTTATTCAAACCTGCTAAAAGGTAGGTACTTACCAGCTGAGAAATGGTAGAATTGTGTCTGCGAAATTATGATATCTGTGATAATATTCCCCTTCTCTCCCCTCGGAAGGAGGGGAGAGAGGGGAGTGGAAGGGATTTTCGGTCCCACGTTGTCGTCACCACTTATAATATAAACGTCAAGAGTGGCAATTAATCATTGGGAGAGACAGTTTCCCTCCCTCCCATTTTTCCCTCCTTACATCTTTCTCCTCCCTTCGTTTTTCCCTCCTCCTCTCTCCCCATCTTTGTCTGTTTACCCTCTTTTACCTTAGTTCTTTGGGGCTATAAACGTCAAGAGTGGCAATTAATCATTGGGAGAGACAGTTTCCCTCCCTCCCATTTTCCCCTCCTTATATCTTTCTCCTCCCTTCGTTTTTCCCTCCACCTCTCTCCCCATCTTTGTCTGTTTACCCTCTTTTACCTTAGATCTTTGGGGGGAGAGAAGGTCGCTTTTCCTTTGCCCAATCATGTTTTCTTCCTCTCCTTTTCCCTCCTTCCTTCCCTCCATTTTGTACTTTTTCCCTCTACCTATCCTTCTTATGTCTCCCTCTGATCTTACCCCCTTCCTTCTACTTCCTTTCTCTCTTCTTTCTTGTATTATTCTCACGTTCTATCTTCTTTCCTCCTCTCCTCTTTCTTCAATCTCCTTCTTACCTCCCGCCCTTCGTCCCCATTTTCGTTCTCTCTTCTTCTCTCCATTCCCTACTTCCTACCTTTACAATTTTTAATTTCTCTCTTTAACCCCCTCTTCCTAACTACCCACTTACCTACCCCATCTGGCAACCAGCCGACTCAAATCACAAAATTTGATGGTTAGTGATGAAAACTCCCCCTCCTTCCTGTCTCTCTCAATGACACCCTACCTAGCTACCTACATATTTATCTATGAGCTCTGATGCCTTTGTTCTTGATTCCTCTGAAATAAAATATGGAAGGAAACTTTTTTTTCTAATACCATTTATACAAGACAACATTCTCCCATCTTTCTCTAGGGTCTTAGGGCCTCCCTCGCTTTCTATTCTTATCTGAATATTATTCTGACATTAATCAATGAAGAATTTATTAATTAAAGCATTTGAAAGCTGTCTAGCTGTCTCGGGTTAAGAAACTGTCACGGGATCATACTTTGACAGCAAAAAAATGTCTCCCAATTTTACAATAACAAAATTATGAAGAGACCTGACTCGATTAATAAATATTTATCACCAAACTCTCTAAAACGTGGGGTTAAAACTGCCAAAGTATTAAGAGTCGACATTTACGAAGGGTATTACACAATATCTGTTGTTATCTCCCCCGAAAGCAACTTCGTGATGACAAAACTTTCAACTTGTGCGGATTTGAATTTCATGTGGGAGGGAGCGGTGAGCCGGGAGGGAAAGGGAAGTTATTCCACATTTTTTGCTGCTTCCTCACTCCCAACTTGCTCCACTTTGTCTTTCCACAATTTATCAACTAATTTCTCCTTCTCTCTAATCTCTTTTCCCTCCCCTCTCTCGCCAGTAGAAATGGAAACTTTGTGGTTTCTCCACGCCTGACGGCATTTGGATTTTCCCCTCCACAATTATCTCGGAATTTGCTGATATCATATTTATCTCTTTGAACGTTACAAGGGTTTCCAGAGGATTATTCGCGTGAATGAGTTTCAAGTAGCGTTAGTTTAATCCTGAACTACTCAAGTAGACTCTGGTACATGTTAGTTTGCAGGATAACTAGGGCGGTGTTCCTGAAGGAAACTTCTCAGCTTTGCCCTATACATAGGTGGCTATTCTTCGCAAAATGTTGACGTCACAACAACCATTACTTCCAAATCGTTATGTAACGTTTTCAAAGGGTTTTTCTTCTGTAGTATTACAGTCATAAAACTTGTAATTTTTTTCTTTCTCTTTTTTGTTTCTTTCACTCTTCTCTTCTTGATCCTTTCTTGCGCTTCGTTCTTGTTCTTCTTCGTTTTCTTGCCAACTTCTCTCCTTCTCTTTTTTATTTCCATGAGACGCGACTATTCTCAGGTATTATAAACAATAGCAACCAATTTTAAGGCATGACAGCATACTACACTATTTCTACACCTTTGATAATTGCTAAATATTTCCAATAATACATTTACATACATAATCCAATAATAATGTGGATTATAGCACAACTTATGTAATTTCGACCTGGCGCGCAAGGTATTTTTTTTTTTTTTTTTTTTTTTTTTTTTTTTTAGAACGTTAAATGTAAAAAGTACGCGATGTG
>NW_007377531.1:0-34120 GCF_000475195.1 Diaphorina citri | reverse complement strand
CCTAGGTCTGTCACACCGTCTGAGAGACCTAGGTCTGTCACATTGTCTGAGGGACCTAGGTCTGTCACATTGTCTGAGAGACTTAGGTCGGAAGCTTTTCCCGTCACACACGGTTCTAACTGTGTGAGGGTGAGTGGCACAAGATTTGTTTGTGTTTGTCTCTGTTTAGGTATTTATTATTTCATGCTCTTATGGAAGTGTTTCTTTAGCAACATAGGTGAGCCAGCCTAGTTAGCTTAGTTGGTAATGCGTCTGCCTTGTAAGCGCTAGGCCGCGGGTTCGATTCCCGCCCGGGGCGGATTTTATCCTGATGGGATAATGTTCGTTCTCGGATCGGCTGGCTTTCTCCTATCCTGTCTTCCTTCTCTCTTCGATTTCGGGACGATAAGACCATAGCAGTTACAGTTCCCTCTCTGTCAAACCTCTTTAAAAAAAGCCACAGGTTCAACTCCTGTACAATTAAAGAATTGATGCAAGAATAATAATTAGGTATCTACATTCAGATGCAAAACTGGTTCAGATATCAGCGGCAGTAGCAAGTTGAATGTATGAATTCCCGATGGATCGCTGAAGTTAGGCAACATTGCGAGTGGTTTCTTTTTGTATGGGTGACCATCCGGGTTCTGCTGGCCTTCTTAGACCCCTAATACAATGACTTCTTAAACCCCTAATACTAAAGTAAAAATAAGTACGTAGGTATCTACCTATTTATTTTTTAATGCAGCTAGCACGGCCTTAATACAACTAGGTACCTATTCTTAGGAATTGTAGGCACAGGTGTTTTCCCCTTTACCTTCTTCCTGAAACACTTTACCTGGGCTTTTCCTTTTGGCTCACCCTGTATGAGAAAAGGAGAGCAGAAAAGTTTCAAGATTTTAAATTAATTAGTATAATATTTTAGTATTATTTTCTTTTATGTCTTTAAGTTTCAAATGAAAACAGGAGGAACATTTCATTATGATGAAGATGAAGGTGCGTCTAATATTATCTCGCGGAACCCTTGCCGTCAGCTCGCGGAACCCCTAGGTTCCGCGGAACACCAATTAAGAAACACTGTTCTAAGTAGTTAATTTGGAGTACCTACAAGCTAAACAAAGTTCAGACTTATTCTTCAGAGTAGTCTAGGTTAAGTTCATGCAAACCAACGTCATTTAAACGTATTCAAATTATGAAAGTTCAAAGCTTCAGACTATGTCAAGGTTGTTTGAAGGTCAAACTAGTCAAAGAGAAAATTCGAAATCCTGCTCAGGTTTCAATAAATATAATATTCATAAAGTCCTCTCCTTTTTGCCGGTGTGTCTTTTGCAAAGGAGAAAATTTTGAGCTTCTTGTTTGCAATTCAAGTTAAGGCAGGTATTACAGAGCGCAAACTTTGCACAAGGTGAAAGAAAATACTTTCCCCAAGTTTCTGATTACTTTGTTTTCTCAACTGAATTTCAGAGTTGTGTCAAAGTTTTTTTTTTTTTTTTTTTTTTAAGAAGTAAAAAGAATTGCATCTTCTCAATGGCCGGGTTAGTTTTAAGCAGCTGTATACCTATTGAGTAAATTTTTGACTTTAAGCCGGGTTTTCCGTACTGTCCATAGGTGATACACTGAAAAATGCATATGTTTCACCTATGGCCACATAGTGTCCATGTGGCCATAGGTGAAACATATGCATTTTTCAGTGTATCACCTATGGACAGTACGGAAAACCCGGCTTAAAGTCGAAAATTTACTCAATAGGTATACCTAGATATTATTTCTACATCTTTTAGACAAGGGGGCCTACTGGTAACCATCCTACTACCAAAATAACACGGTTGTTAGGGGTGGCCATAGGTGCAACACTTGTGTGACCATAGGTGCCCCATGGGTGGCCATAGGTGATACATTCCTGTTTTTTGGCAAACAAATGAGCATAAATGAAAAAAGGCTGTTCCAATATAAAAAAATAAAATCGTCCAATTACAACAACTAAATGAAGGATGTAGGGTAGCCATCTGAACTCTGTAGCTATAACGGTCTAGCAGGTACGATTTTTTTAACATGCAAAAAATCCTTAACCTGACCATAGGTGCTACACTCACCCTAGTTTAGTTTCAAAGTTGAAGCTTGGACTCATCATCATTCATGAATCCATCAATCCATGATGTCTCTCATGAATTTCGACGGGTTGATTCAGCAGAATCTGGACCCTCAATGACTTAGGTATTAGGGAGTTTATCCGACTCTTCGAAATTCTAGTAGGTATGTAACCTTCGTCTACACCTCGGTGGTGTAGTGGTCAAGGCGCTCGCCTGGTAAACAGGAGGGCGTGGGTTCAATCCCAGCCATAGGAATTGTAGGCACAGGTGTTTTCCCCTTTACCTTCTTCCTGAAACACTTTACCTGGGCTTTTCCTTTTGGCTCACCCTGTATGAGCAAAGGAGAGAGCAGGAAAGTTTCAAGATTTTAAATTAATTAGTATAATATTTTAGTATTATTTTCCTTTATGTCTTTAAGTTTCAAATGAAAACAGGAGGAACATTTCATTATGATGAAGATGAAGGTTCGTCTAATATTATAACACGCTTCGCTCCGTCTAAAATCTCGACAGATATTTACTTTATATTGCCTACAGACATACCTACAAAATAGTATTAAAGATGCTTATAAAGCCCGGTGCACATGCTGGGATTTATCTGCGGAGTAATCTTCAAACTTGAGGATTTTCTTCTTCTTCTTCTTTTTTTTTTCTGAATCTAATGAATCCATCGATTCCGGATTAATAATAATAATAATGCGTTTTGAAAATCCAGTAAATCCAAGGGATCCACAATCCACATGACCTCACCTGACGTGATAGTAGGTTTTTCTATTTCTACCTTGAAATTTCTACAAAAAAAAGCATGAGTACACTATGAAAATAATCATGATATAATTATTAAATAATACTCTGATAAATAATACCTAGGAGGTTAATAAGAACTTAATAACAAAAAGAAAATTAAATAGTACCTAACCGAAGAACAAGAAAAGGTTTCATTTCTATCAAACTTTCACCTTTTTCGAAGAAAAAAACCCATCACGTCCACCACTAAAATCTTGGACAACTTTCTCAAAGGAAAATTAATTTACCCCCCTCCCCCCCCTGTTCTGTTTGTCTACGCCTTTCTCTACCTCCCTCCTCGCCCGGGATTTTCCAGGAGGCAATGTTACAGAAAGTTTTGAAAAAGTGACAAGAAAAGTCTACTCGCCAGATAGAGGGGGGGGGATGTGGGCAGAAAGATTTTTCTCTAGTTTCTACCGTCCCGAGGGTGGGATGGTAGGAGGGGTAGGAAGTAGGAAAGTGAGGTTGGGGAAGCAGAAATGTTTGGGAGGAAAAATAATAATGTTTTCCCTTTTTGGCAAACTTTTATAATTTGGGTCGAGGGTAAAATAATTGTGGTGAAGAAAATTCGGTGACCACAATAATAGTAGTAGCCTACTGCTGGAGTAAAGGGACTTTTCAGTCCTATGCGAGCAGTATAAATAAGCACTATTATTACTCTCACTAGACGTAAGACCAAAGGATTTACCTAGGTTTGTACCTAATCGCCTCACATCGATCGACGGATGTCGCCTATGTGTGGACACACCTTAACAGAACTTGTCTCGTACCTTAATTTCTCCACAGAACGAGAAGTTGTGGACGCTTCTGAAGTCAGCAACTGAGATTTCTGAAAAGAGGTTGACAAACATACCTACCAAAATTTTACTTCCTACGAGGGACCTGAAATTCACGAGGGAAATTTATTTCAAATGTTTGGGAGGAAAAATAATAATGTTTTCCCTTTTTGGCAAACTTTTATAATTTGGGTCGAAGGTAAAATAATTGTGGTGAAGAAAATTCGGCGTGAATCATCACACGACTTTCTATTACATTACAGATGAACAAATCAATTTACCAGCAAAAACGGCGTTTGCAGGGTGCGATCATAGATGGTTTTTGGACTGGGGATAAACCCTAAGCAAAAGTCCATTCTGTGGTTTCGTGCAATGTACGTAGGTACCTATTGTGGACATCCCGGAAATCGAAAATACATGTTAATACTTAATTGTGATCTACAGAATTAAAGTTAGAAGTTGTGCTTTGAAGCCACGACCTTCTGATTGGCAAGCAAGTGTGTTTACTACTAGGCCAGCCGTACCCTTTCCTGTTTTTCCTAGTTCTACGTTTCTTCATCCTTCTCTAGTTCTCTCACTCATCTATACCATATTCCTGTATAACCTTAAACCCTCTTTTCTCTCTCTTCCATTTTCTATTTCCCTTCTTATCCCTATTTCCCTCTATCCCCATTATCTATTCCCCTCTCTATCCCCATTATCTCCCCTCTCTATCCCCATTATTTTATTACATTACAGATGAACAAATCAATTTACCAGCAAAACGGCGTTTGCAGGGTGCGATCATAGGTGTTTTGGGACTGGGGATAAACCGTAAGCAAAAGTCCATTCCGTGGTTTCGTGCAATGTATGTAGAGGTACCTATTGTGGACATCCCGGAAATCGAAAATACATGTACTTAATTGTGAGTTAAAGTTAGAAGTTGTGCTCTGAAGCCACGACCTTCTGATTGGCAAGCAAGCGTGTTTACTACTAGGCCAGCCGTACCCTTTCCTCTTTTTCCAAGTTCCACGTTTCTTCATCCTTCTCTAGTTCTCTCACTCATCTATACCATATTCCTGTATAACCTTAAACCCTCATTTTTCTCTCTCTTCCATTTCCTCTTTCCCTTCTTATCCCTATTTCCATGTTTAATAATAATTCCATACCTTGTTCTTGTTGTATGTACCTATTAGGATTATTCAGTTGAGTGTTCCTAAAAATCTTTTTGATCTATCTTTCTTCTTCTTACTTTTTAGTCACCGTCGTCGTCATCGGCTTCTTCTTCTTCATTTTCGTTCTCGTCTTCTTTGTCTTTTTCCTGCTCCAACGGAGTTGTCATTTGTCGTCATTTCTGTTAGATTAGCACCAGGACTAGGCTTATCATTTAGATCCTTTTTAAAGCAGAAATTACATATAAAAAATAACTGTTGGTATAAAATAAATACAGGTAGGTAGGTATTTGTAGTTAGTATATTATGATTATTTATTCTCATCAAAAGTCTAGGTAAAGAGGTAGACACGTAGGTAAATAGCTAGTGGGTAGTATGATATTATTGCTCACTGAATTTTTAGTTTAAATCATCAACACATCAACGACTCGATGCATGTCGGGGGAAAATGTTTCAATGTAGATAGGTAACATAGCTAGTTTTTCCCCCTCTTTCACGTTTCCTGCCCTATCCAGAACTTCCTTCTTCATCCAGGATCAGCTTTCCCTTTCCTGAGAGAGAAAAAAAAATTCAAAATGAACGCCTAGGAGTTTTTATATTTAATTATGCAATATGGTTGTCACGAAACACAAAAGCTTTTTTGTTGTTGCAGCAGGAGGAGCGGAGTTGTACCTATTTGGATTTTGAATTTTAATTTTTGAATACAATGAAATAAATTATAAAAAAATCTGCTGATAAAATAGTAGAGGGAATATTTCGAACGCCTAGGAGTTTTTATATTTAATTATGCAATATGGTTGTCACGAAACACAAAAGCTTTTTTGTTGTTGCAGCAGGAGGAGCGGAATTGTAGGTAGGTATTTGGATTTTGAATTTTAATTTTTGAATACAATGAAATAAATTATAAAAAAAAATCTGCTGATAAAATAGTAGAGAGAATATTTTAAGTCGAGGAGGAAGAGGTTCATTTCCCTCCGAAATTTTACATAATTATTTCAGCGAGCAAATTTATAATGAAGTGATAATTCGCCATCCGCTGTTTCAATTACAGAAATAGAGAGACGAAATTTAGAGAACAAAGGGACTAACTACTATTTTGAAACATTATTACTGCTCTGTTTGGATACCTATTGTTTGAAATTAGTTGGTTAGAAATTTTCTAAACGCAGTGATAAAATATCACATCTTGTGTACAGGCTATGGAACAATAGATTGAATTCTGTTGTTTGGATATTATTTTGTCATTGTTATCGGTTATAATAATGCCATTTAGAACTTGTCCTTTACAAAGTTCGCAGGTTTAATCTATTTGATATTTACGAGTTTCGTGGAAAATATTTGCCATGTCTCGCTTCATCCGAAACAAAAGACAGTCTATCCTTGATATTAGGAATTTCCTTTAAAAGGAAAACTCGTGATGGGACCAGAGTATTTTCCATTTTAAAACATCCAGAGTCTATACAGAGAGGTGAGAGGTAAATAATAATATGTAATTACTACGTTTCAACCTGCTTAGATGTAGGTATTTAAACACTGTTTTTGCAAATGGGTGTGTATTTAAATCATGCATAATTTTAATGATCGTACCTAAATAAACACAAGTAGGTAATGTAGATATAGATGACAATGATGACAAATAAACACCTCTCTGTGATTAATGAGGTGAATGAGGTTTTGCTCGGCGTAGCTTAACAAACACGAACCGGAAAATAGCCTATAACCTTCACGGGAGTGCAAGGAATAAGTTCACAAAGTTTCATAGCAATCGGATGAGCGGTTTGGCCAGACATAAAGTTCGAACAAACAAACACCAGGACTAGGCTTATCATTTAGATCCTTTTTAAAGCAGAAATTACATATAAAAAATAACTGTTGGTATAAAATAAATACAATGTTTGGGAGGAAAAATAATAATGTTTTCCCTTTTTGGCAAACTTTTATAATTTGGGTCGAAGGTAAAATAATTGTGGTGAAGAAAGTTCGGCGTGAATCATCACACGACTTTCTATTACATTACAGATGAACAAATCAATTTACCAGCAAAACGGCGTTTGCAGGGTGCGATCATAGGTGTTTTGGGACTGGGGATAAACCCTAAGCAAAAGTCCATTCCGTGGTTTCGTGCAATGTACGTAGGTACCTAGTTTGGACATCCCGGAAATCGAAAATACATGTTAATACTTAATTGTGATCTACAGAATTAAAGTTAGAAGTTGTGCTTTGAAGCCACGACCTTCTGATTGGCAAGCAAGCGTGTTTACTACTAGGCCAGCCGTACCCTTTCCTCTTTTTCCTAGTTCTACGTTTCTTCATCCTTCTCTAGTTCTCTCACTCATCTATCCCATATTCCTGTATAACCTCAAACCCTCATTTTTCTCTCTCTTCCATTTCCTCTTTCCCTTCTTATCCCTATTTCCCTCTATCCCCATTATCTCCTCTCTCTATCCCCATTATCTCCCCTCTCTATCCCCATTATCTATTCCCCTCTAAACCCTTTCCTCTATCGACCTCATAATATGCACAGCTAAGCTCCCAGCTTAGTTGACCAATTATTCTTGTGTATTTCTCTCTCTCTCTCTCTCTCTCTGTCTCCCTTCTTTTTTCCCTTTTTCCTTTGCCCCCCTTCAAATCTCTCTCTCTCTCTACTTTTGTACATAAATTCTCATAAGTCACATTAAGTTAGTTTAGATATTTTATAAGACAAATTTCAATTCTACTTTTGTAATTTAAATTTTGAAAATTGAAGTACAAAACAGAAATATTATATTTTCAACAATTTGTTTTCCTTTTATTAATATTACTAGATATTGTTATTACTTTTATATCTCTTTTTATATGAAAAGTGTTATGACGTTTCTTGGTTGGTGATAAGAATTTTATCAATCCTCTATGTTTGAATTCTTTATGAAAATCAAGAACTTCCTATTAGGTATTACTTGTACTAGAATTCTGTATGAAAACCATACCACAATATTTCACATACGTTGGAGAATAAGGAAAGTAGGTATAAACCGGGGGAGAAAAATGAAAACAAAGTTCTCTCCCATCGCAACGTGTCAACTCATCTGGAACAAAAGCAAAGCACACCAAAGCCCCAGACTCGTGGTTAAATACACGACGGGATATAACGAGGAAAAGTGGTATCTTTGTTGTTTTTTTCTTCTTCTTTTTCGTATATTAAAAAAAAAAAAAAAAAAACGGGACAAGGAAGAAGAAGAAAGTAAAAAAGCGGTATACTTCCCGCAAGATTTTTCGAAAAAGAAGGTAAAGAAAACAACGTCCTCTCCTGTAAGCAAGCAGGGAGCGTATACAATATACATAGCAGCGGGGCATGCAGATGTAAAAGTGCGTCTGTTGTCAGTTGACGTTGAAACGTGGTGTGTTACGGCAGTGCGTTGTGTAGGGACCCGGTGCCACGCTAAATAGCGGAAGTTTTTTGTGTGTCTTGAATTTTGGTTGTTTTGCTGGGTGAATAAATGCCTAGAGAAATAAAAAGTATTTTATTTTGCATTTTTTCTATCAATGTAATTTTCTGGTTATACCTACCTATTTTTTTTTTTTTTTTTTTTTTTTTTTTTAACTAAATTTTAGGGGTTGTTAAAATTTTTTTTTTTTTTTTTTTTTTTTTTTTTCAGAGAAGTAAAAAGAATTGCATCTTCTTAATGGCAGTTAGTTTCAAGCAGCTGTTATGCTTGGATAGATTAAGAAAGGAGTAATTGATTTTAAGGGATTTATTTGTTGTGATTGAAAGTATCTGGCTGCTACCATGTATCATTATCATAATATTACCAATGTACCAACTAAAATCCCAAGCCCGAATGTAAACAAAAATCAAACACAAAACAAGAGATCCAGGTAAAATATCTCAGGCCTACGACACTGACACTGAAACAAACCTCGTACAAAAGCCATACACAGGACGAAAACTTTACGATTGAATTTTAAAGAAAACAATATATACCCTGAAAAGTACCCAAACATTGAACGAAACGACGCTTCACCCAACGGAATAAAAACGGATTATAGGGATTCCATAAAGAAGGAAAAAGGACTGGAGACTGGATAGAAGGGCTTTACTGATGAAATCGTAAAGAGGCACAGGGAAGAAGGACGAGGCAGAGGATAGAGAAGGTATGAAGGGAAAGATTGGGAAGGAATAGGGCGAAGAAGAAATAGATATAAACAATAGAAAAGCGGGGATTTTCGTTTATAATAAAAATCACCTAAGCCCCAATGCGATGTCTAGAGGTTGAGGATTCCAGTCCTCGGAAAGTTGGAAAGCTCTCTTGAACGGTTGAAGATATCGTTAAAAACTTAAATTTTACAGAAAAGCGGGGATTTTCGTTTATAATAAAAATCACCTAAGCCCCAATGCGATGTCTAGAGGTTGAGGATTCCAGTCCTCGGAAAGTTGCAAAGCCCTCTTGAACGGTTGAAGATATCGTTAAAAACTTAAATTTTTCCAGCCGTTACCCCAATGCCCAATGGGATAACACTCCGTTAAGAGAGAACGAAAAAGTAGAGGACGTTACGAAAATATTGGTTAGAGCTAAAGATCTTCGTCCGTGATTGTGAATAAAAATGTCTGAGAATGTCAGATGACTGCCTGAGAATGATGGTCTACTAATAAACTAAGTTTTTAATTATGAAGTTTTTACTCTTTCAAACTATGTCAGATTGTCAGAAATCCTAGACGGTCTAAATTTTATGATTCACATGGAAAATCTATAAGAATAGGTATTGAAAATATTGAAGTTATATCGTTACAAGGGTTTCCAGAGGATTATTCGCGTGAATGAGTTTCAAGTAGCGTTAGTTTAATCCTGAACTACTCAAGTAGACTCTGGTACATGTTAGTTGCAGGGAACTAGGGCGGTGTTCCTGAAGGAAACTTCTCAGCTTTGCCCTATACATAGGTGCAGGCTATTCTTCGCAAAATGTTGACGTCACAACAACCATTACTTCCAAATCGTTATGTAACGTTTTTAAAGGGTTTTTCTTCTGTAGTATTACAGTCATAAAATTTGTAATTTTTGTGTAGCATGAAAAATGTAAATTGCAAGATTTTTTTTTTTTTTTTTTTTTTTTTTTTTTTTTTTTATGGAACGCGGTCCAGCCTTAATGTATTCACACATATTATGTACATAATAACCTAATACATAATTTACATAATAACCTTTATAATGTTAATAGTTTCCACATTTTATCACATCATAGACGAGTACGGAATTTAACAACGATAACAAATATTATGGACTCTTATCAGCGCAGAGTATACCTTATTTTTCTCTTCCTCTTCACCTTCTTTTGCTTCTTCTTGTTCTTCTCTTTCTTTTGCTTCTTCTCCTCCTCCTTAGGCTTTCTCCTATCCTGTCTTCCTTCTCTCTTCGATTTCGGGACGATAAGACCATAGCAGTTACAGTTCCCTCTCTGTCAAACCTCTTTAAAAAAAGCCACAGGTTCAACTCCTGTACAATTAAAGAATTGATGCAAGAATAATAATTAGGTATCTACATTCAGATGCAAAACTGGTTCAGATATCAGCGGCAGTAGCAAGTTGAATGTATGAATTCCCGATGGATCGCTGAAGTTAGGCAACATTGCGAGTGGTTTCTTTTTGTATGGGTGACCATCCGGGTTCTGCTGGCCTTCTTAGACCCCTAATACAATGACTTCTTAAACCCCTAATACTAAAGTAACAATAAGGTATCTACCTACTTATTTTTTAATGCAGCTAGTACGGCCTTAATACAACTACGCTGAGAATGATGGTCTACTAATAAACTAAGTTTTTAATTATGAAGTTTTTACTCTTTCAAACTATGTCAGATTGTCAGAAATCCTAGATGTTCTAAATTTTATGATTCACATGGAAAATCTATAAGAATATTGAAAATATTGAAGTTATATTATTAGACATTCTCTGAAATCTGTAAAGCATTCGACCTTGTGGTATAAGCAATAAAGTCTGGATATTTCCTGGGAAGATTTAGTTTAGGAATTTTCTTCCCCTCATATTCCCTCTTGTCCTTTGTTTCTCACAAAGAGAAGATTCATGCAAGAGGATTACAGTCAAATTTGAAAACTTTTGTTCAACATACCTCTTTAGAGTCTTCAGATCAGTTACTATAGATACATATTAGAAATCCTAGGTAAAGAATGAGATTATTCTACAGTTTATTTTATTTATTTTTTTTTTTCAATTTGAAAACTTTTGTTCAACATACCTCTTTAGAGTCTTCAGATCAGTTACTATAGATACATATTAGAAATCCTAGGTAAAGAATGAAATTATTCTACAGTTTATTTTATTTATTTTTTTTTCTTCGTTTTTTTTTCTGCAATTATTTAAGTTTTATCTACATTAATTGGGAAAACAATTTTTCTTTCACCCAGGAGAGAAAAAAGGTTAAAGTTCATAGGAAAAATTCAGGATGGTGGATGAAACTCAAGTCTCTATACGAAACTGTTTCATTAGAGAACTGAACAGGGATTCCAAAGTTCATTTTTTCACTTCAGTTAGCAACTTTATGCATGTCATATGCAGGGATACCCACACTTCACAAGGAAATTTGATGAGGTTCATTTCCCTCCGAAATTTTACATAATTATTTCAGCGAGCAAATTTATAATGAAGTGATAATTCGCCATCCGCTGTTTCAATTTTATTACAGAAATAGAGAGACGAAATTTAGAGAACAAAGAGACTAACTACTATTTTGAAACATTATTACTGCTCTGTTTGGATACCTATTGTTTGAAATTAGTTGGTTAGAAATTTTCTAAACGCAGTGATAAAATATCACATCTTGTGTACAGGCTATGGAACAATAGATTGAATTCTGTTGTTTGGATATTATTTTGTCATTGTTATCGGTTATAATAATGCTATTTAGAACTTGTCCTTTACAAAGTTCGCAAGGTTAATCTATTCAATATTTACGAGTTTTGTTGAAAATATTTGCCATGTCTCGCTTCATCCGATACAAAAGACAGTCTATCCTTGATATTAGGAGTTTCCTTTAAAAGGGAAACTCGTGATGGGACCAGAGTATTTTTCATTTTAAAACATCCAGAGTCTAGACAGAGTAGACAGAGAGGTGAGAGGTAAATAATAATATGTAATTACTACGTATCAACCTGCTTAGATGTAGGTATTTAAACACTGCTTTTGCAAATGGATGTGTATTTAAATCATGCATAATTTTAATGATCGTACCTAAATAAACACAAGTAGGTAATGTAGATATAGATGACAACGATGACAAATAAACACCTCTGTAGTTAATGGGTTGAATGAGGTTTCAACAGTGTGCAAAATTTGTGCAATCGTATCAATATGTTGTAAAAACAGTAGAAGAACTATTATGTAGTAAATAGAAGAAGTAGATATATTAGTAGAAGAAGTATTGGAAACAGACTTGGTAGAAATAGAGAGCAGAAGATCGGAAAGAAAAGGAGGAGGAGAATGCAAAGACGTGATAAAAGAAGAAAAATGAGAAAAACAAAGTTGAAAAGGAGGAGCGAAGAAGAAGAAAGAGGAGGAGGAGAAGAAGAAGGAGGAGGAGGAGTGGAAGAAGAAGGAAGAGGAGGAGGAGGAGGAGTAGAAGAAGGAAGAGGAGGTGGTGGTGAAGAAAGACAAAGCGGAGAAAAACGGGGATGCAAAAGAAAAGGAGAATATGAAAAACTGGTTCGAAAAAAAAAGCAAAAATGGAAAACTTGGGATATTCAGAGAGAAAACTGTAAAAGTGAGGCAGAGGGACAAAATCTAACGGAGATAGAGAAAAGAAGAAGACAGGCGGAGAGGAAAATATAGAAAATGGACAAGAAGACAAGGTTGTGAAAGCGAAAAAGGGGAGAGAAATAGAGAGGACAGATAGAGAGAGAGAGAGGAGAGAGAAAGAGAGAGAGGGGGAGAGAGAGAGAGGAGAGGAAGAGAGAGGTTTCTCAATTTATTTAACAAAACAAAATAGGAATTGGAGGAGAAAAAAAAATAAAAGAAGAAGACGAAGAAAGAAAAAAAAACTAGATGCAATGGAAGTCACGTTCTCTGAGATGCATTTTTCCAATAAGAAAACTAGGAAGATAAAGACAAAGAGACGAGGGGAGAACGAGACACAGAGAGAGAAAGAGTTAGAAAGAAAGGGAAGAGGAGAGAGAGGAAGATCGAGTTACAAATGAAGAGTGGAAGTTAGAGGAACAAAAAGAGAGATTGACGGAAAAAGATATTGGTTCCAATAATTTTCTTTTCATAGAGACCAAAATCTCTTTTTATACCTACCTATATTTTTGCTATGTAAAAGTTACCTAAATTACTAACTCAATTACCTACTAACATTGTTTGTTTTCTTTGTTACAGGACCTACCTATATTTTTGCTATGTAAAAGTTACCTAAATTACTAACTCAA
This sequence comes from Diaphorina citri, assembly GCF_000475195.1. Lineage (NCBI taxonomy): Eukaryota > Metazoa > Arthropoda > Insecta > Hemiptera > Psyllidae > Diaphorina > Diaphorina citri. Next base: position 20,933 of record NW_007377531.1, on the reverse strand, counting down.
TTACCTACTAACATTGTTTGTTTTCTTTGTTACTCTAGTGTGTACACTCGCATTTACTTGCCTTCAACAATCATTTGATCGGACCGTTACTGGACCGTGACCGGACCTTGACTGGCACTATTGTGTGAATCAGGCTTAACACTGCTACCTATTTTTGCAAATGGTTCCCAGCTTCCCAGTATGTCGTTTTTTGTCTTCCTAATTTAGTGAGTACTTGAGTGGAGATGGTACATTTTCGAGTTGTAGGTACCTACAACTTTTTGCAAATGGTTCCCAGCTTCCCAGTATGTCGTTTTTTGTCTTCCTAATTTAGTGAGTACTTGAGTGGAGATGGTACATTTTCGAAAATTCAATCTCCCTCATTCTAGAGGTCTATTCAATATGACCCAGTTTTTCAGTTTTGTATTTAAAAAACAAGGTACGCATTTCAAACAAAAATAAAATTAATTTTCAAATAAAAAAATGTCTTTCTCTTGAGCGCAAAAACAAAATTAGAAAAGAGCTAAAAGGAGAAGGGATGAAAAATTCGACTCGACTGAAATTAAATATTTTATAGGTAAATTAAAAGTATTATGAAATTAAAACTTTGCGAAATTGAAATTATTCTCCTACGTAGGGAGACAGGGTGTATCAAGAGATAAAACCCTTGAAAGGTTGAGCGCCTAACCAACTAAAGTCTGAATTGGAATAAATATTATCAGACCTATCAAGCCACAAAGTATTATGAAATTAAAACTTTGCGAAATTGAAATTATTCTCCTACGTAGGGAGACAGGGTGTATCAAGAGATAAAACCCTTGAAATGTTGAGCGCCTAACCAACCAAAGTCTGAATTGGAATAAATATTATCACACCTATTAAGCCACAGGTATTATGAAATTAAAACTTTGCGAAATTGAAATTATTCTCCTACGTAGGGAGACAGGGTGTATCAAGAGATAAAACCCTTGAAAGGTTGGACGCCTAACCAACTAAAGTCTGAATTGGAATAAATATTATCAGACCTATCAAGCCACAGGTTCAACTCCTATACCTACAATTAAAGAATTGATGCAAGAATAATAATTAGGTATCTACATTCAGATGCAAAACTGGTTCAGATATCAGCGGCAGTAGCAAGTTGAATGTATGAAAATTTCCGATGGATCGCTGAAGTTAGGCAACAGTGCAATAGTCCTAAATTAAAATGGACGCGGCACATAAGGGATCGGGAAGAGACCACCTTAACATAATAATAGGCAACATTTCGAGTGGTTTCTCTCTGGATGGGTGACCATCAGGGTTCTGCTGGCCTTCTTGAACCCCTTATACAATGACTTCTTAAACCCCTAATACAATGACTTCTTAAACCCCTAATACTAAAGTAAAAATAAGTACGTAGGTATCTACCTATTTATTTTTTAATGCAGCTAGCACGGCCTTAATACAACTAGGTACCTATCCTGTCTTCCTTCTCTCTTCGATTTCGGGACGATAAGACCATAGCAGTTACAGTTCCCTCTGTCAAACCTCTTTATAAAAAAAAAGCCACAGGTTCAACTCCTGTACAATTAAAGAATTGATGCAAGAATAATAATTAGGTATCTACATTCAGATGCAAAACTGGTTCAGAAATCAGCGGCAGTAGCAAGTTGAATGAATCAATTCCCGATGGATCACTGAAGTTAGGCAACATTGCGAGTGGTTTCTCTCTGGATGGGTGACCATCCGGGTTCTGCTGGCCTTCTTAAACCCCTAATACAATGACTTCTTAAACCCCTAATACTAAAGTAACAATAAGTACGTAGGTATTATCTACCTATTTATTTTTTAATGCAGCTAGCACGGCCTTAATACAACTACCTATTCTTAGGAATTGTAGGCACAGGTGTTTTCCCCTTTACTTTCTTCCCGAAAAACTTTACCTGGGCTTTAAAAAGAAATTTTAAAAATTGCCGCCGGGACAGCTATCTCACGTCGTCCGAGCTCATCTCAGCCCTGTTCATAAACACACCCAGAATGTCAGATGACTGCCTGAGAATGATGGTCTACTAATAAACTAAGTTTTTAATTATGAAGTTTTTACTCTTTCAAACTATGTCAGATTGTCAGAAATCCTTGACGTTCTAAATTTTATGATTCACATGGAAAATCTATAAGAATATTGAAAATATTGAAGTTATATTCTAGACATTCTTTGAAATCTGTAAAGCATTCGACCTTGTGGTATAAGCAATAAAGTCTGGATATTTCCTGGGAAGATTTAGTTTAGGAATTTTCTTCCCCTCATATTCCCTCTTGTCCTTTGTTTCTCACAAAGAGAAGATTCATGCAAGAGGATTACAGTCAAATTTGAAAACTTTTGTTCAACATACCTCTTTAGAGTCTTCAGATCAGTTACTATAGATACATATTAGAAATCCTAGGTAAAGAATGAAATTATTCTACAGTTTATTTTATTTATTTTTTTTTTTCTTCGTTTTTTACTTTCTATTACTACAGTATAGCGGAGCTATACTAGTAATGAAAGTATTGCAATCGGTCCAAATTTTCAAAATCGGGAAATGGTTGGAAATATCCGTTTTGGGATCCCCTGATGTCAAAAAAGTGATTTTTAGCCCATGGTCTGTACGTAACGTACGTACGTACGTAACGTACGTACGTACGAACGTACGTACGTACGTACTACAGGTTTAAATGGGAAAAAATAGAAAGTTGTGAACAAAATATCTCAAGAACGGTTTGTCGTAGAGAAATGAAATTTGGTATGCTATCCCGGTATGGTCCAAGGACGCGACTGTAACAATTTGGTAAAAATCGGACAGTCACTCATCCAGATATCAACCAAAGTCAGTGTTGCTTCGAACTTCGGACTTAGAAAATTTTTCAAAAAAAAAAAAATCAATTTTTTTCATACTTTATATGATAATGATTCCTCATCACACGGGGAGTATTTTAAGATGGGAAATTTTTGGTCGAAAATTGGTCGCCGTAGGCGGTCGATTTTGGACTTAGAAAAATTTTCAAAAAAAAAAAGTTCAATTTTTGGACACTTTTTAATGATCTCTCATTACATGGGGAGTATTTTAAGACAGGAATTTTTTGGTCGAAAATTGGCCGCCGTAGGCGGTCCATTTTGGACTCTTAAAAAATTAAAAAAAAAGTTCAATTTTTGGACACTTTTTAATGATCCCTCATTACGCGGGGAGTATTTTGATGGGGAGTATTTTAAGACAGGAATTTTTTGGTCGAAAATTGGCCGCCGTAGGCGGTCCATTTTGGACTCTTAAAAAATTAAAAAAAAGTTCAATTTTTGGACACTTTTTAATGATCCCTCATTACGCGGGGAGTATTTTAAGATAGAAAATTTTTGGTCGAAAATTGGCCGCCGTAGGCGGCTCAGGCTCGGGAAAAAAATTCATTTTTTTTCAAATACGTATTCCGCAAATGTAATAGAAAGTCGTGTGATGTTCACACCAGATTTTTATATATTAGATTTTTAAATAATTTAAAAACTCATGTGTAGGTATAGCTGTATCATTTCCAACACACATAATAATTATCTAAAGAAAGTTCAATGAAATACACATGTATCTATGCAGCTATCTTATCCTTTATTGTATAAAATGGATAATAAGCATTTATACGTTGAAAATTTTATCGCAGGTTATCTTCAATACTTTATAGCAGAAAGAGAAAAGTTGCCAAAAATATAGAGAAAGAAAAAGAGTAAGAGGCGGAAATGGAGGAACATTGGAGGAGATGAATAAAGAGAGAATCGAAGAAGAGGAGAAAAAATATGGGGAAAATCAAGAAAATTCGGAGGTGGAGGAGGAGAAGAAGAAGAAGAAGAAGAGGAAGGAGAAAAAGAAGAAGAAGAAGAAGAAGAAGTTGAAGAAGAAGAAGAAAAAGAAGAAGAAGAAAGGGAAGAAGAAGTTCCAGTAAAAAGACAATGGATATGTAGGCCAGCAGAAGAAGAAGGAGGAGAAATAGGAAGAGCAGAAGAAGGCGAAAAAAAACTTGATTTCTACTTCCCTCATTCTCATTTTTCCTTAAGACAAGATGGAGTCGGGAACAGAGTATCTTAGGTTTAGATAGTTAAACAACGAGAGAAAGTAAGAATAGGAAAAGGAGGGAGTGGGAGAGAGAAAGAAGGATCCCGAGAGATTCCTATTAATCACCATCAAAGCATTTTTAACATTATGCAGTACTTACACGACGAAGAAGAGAGGAAGAAAACAATCACTCTTAAGTCGTTTGAAACAGCACATGGCTTACAAAAAAATGGAAAGTAGAAAAAAGTAGACTTCTAGTAGGTACTAGGTACTATTGAAGTTCTGCCAAGCCATATCAATTAATACGTATAGTACAAACTAAGATTTGTCCTATCACAGAGTCAAAGAAGAAGTCAAAAAGTAAAACTTAATGACCAGAAGAAGAGATCAAAGAGGAAAGCCAAAATCGAAATGGAAAGACCTAGTCAACCAGTCATCTAGACAATGAAGGTTATAGACAGAAAATCGACAGCTTCCTTATGGTATTACTGTTTCAAAAGTTCGCTGAAGAAGGGACTAAAGATGAAACCTGAAACATGCCAAAAACAACTTTAAGCCCATATGAAAAATTGGAACCGGTTTCATGAAATAAGACCTAAAATGACCTTCAAGTGATCAACAGATGTTCTGAAGGTCATCTGTTGATCGGGTTCGTCATAACATCACTCCCCCTTGCAACACTTCAGGGGAAACACCAAAGAGGCATGAAGAAGAGGTAAGAAAAATGTATTGCATGAGGGGGCATTATTATTAATTTTAAATAATTTAAAAACATATTATGTATAAAGATAGCTGTAGCATTTAAAACACACATTATACCTAAAGAAAGTTCAATGAAATACACATGTATCTATGTAGGTACCTTATCCTTTATTACATAAAATCAATAAAATGGATAATAAGTACCTATATTTATACCTATGTCGAAAATTTTATCCCAGGTTATCTTCAATACTTTATAGCAGAAAGAGAAAAGTTGCCAAAAATATAGAGAAAGAAAAAGAGTAGGTAAGAGGCGGAAATGGAGGAACATTGGAGGAGATGAATAAGGAGAGAATCGAAGAAGAGGAGGAAAAATATATGTTCGGAAGGGAAAATGAAGAAAATTCGGAGGAGGAGGAGGAGGAGAAGAAGAAGAAGAAGAAGAAGAAGAAGAAGAAGAAGAAGAAGAAGAAAAAGAAGAAGAAGAAGCTCCACTAAAAAGACAATGGATATGTAGGCCAGTAGAAGAAGAAGAAGGAGAAATAGGAAGAGCAGAAGAAGGCGAAAAAAAACTTGATTTTTACTTCCCTCATTCTCATTTTTCCTCAAGACAAGATGGAGTCGGGAACAGAGTATCTTAGGTTTAGATAGTTAAACAACGAAAGAAAGGAAGAATAGGAAAAGGAGGGAGTGGGAGAGAGAAAGAAGGATCCCGAGAGATTCCTATTAATCACCATCAAAGCATTTTTAACATTATGCAGTACTTACGCGACGAAGAAGAGAGGAAGAAAACAATCACTCTACGTCGTTTGAAACAGCACATGGCTTACAAACAAACAAAAAAAAATGGAAAGTAGAAAATAGTAAACTTCTAGTAGGTACGAGGTACCATTGAAGTTCTGCCAAGCCATATCAATTAATACGTACATATATACAAACTAAGATTTGTCCTATCACAGAGTCAAAGAAGAAGTCAAAAAGTAAAACTTAATGACCAGAAGAAGAGATCAAAGAGGAAAGCCAAAATCGAAATGGAAAGACCTAGTGAACCAGTCATCTAGACAATGAAGGTTTTAGACAGAAAATCGACAGCTTCCTTATGGTATTACTGTTTCAAAAGTTCGCTGAAGAAGGAACTAAAGATGAAACCTGAAACATGCCAAAAACAACTTTAAGCCCATATCAAAAATTCGAACCGGTTCCACGCACTAAGCCTTAGAATGACCTTCAAGTGATCAACAGATGTTCTGAAGGTCATCTGTTGATCGGGCTCGTCAAAACATCACTCCCCCTTGCAACACTTCAGGGGAAGCACCAAAGAGGCATGAAGAAGAGGTAAGAAAAATGTATTGCATGAGGGGAAAAAAAGAAATAGGGAGAATCGGGGCCAACAGGGATAAATAGGGACTTCATGAATAGGAGAGAGGGAAGGAATAGGGAACAGGGATAAATAAGGGAGCTTCATGAATAGTAGGGAGGGATGGAACAAGGATAAACTAACAGGGGAGAGCCTATTAGGAAGAGAGGGAATATTACTGATAAATAGGGAAGATCTTCAAGAACGAGAGAGAGAGAGAGCAGGGGAAAGAAGGATAAGTTTAACAGGAAGACGAGGGAAAAGGAAAACCTATCCTGACGTGGTTTAAGGAAAGATAATAATAAAATGTTTTGTTATTTCACTAAGTGGCATTTTCTTTAATGAGAACCGGATTGCTCTGCTCTGCTAGCTCCTTCACATCTGTTGCCTCTTCTTTTATTCTCTTTTTATATGTAGTGAAAAATTGTTTATTAATTAGACGTAATGAAAATGTATTTAGGTACCCTTTTTTTTTGTCTGCGTCGAGTTTCTTTCTTTTTTGAGAGGTTTTGAAAAGTTCGTAGATTTGTTGAAGCCCATCCTTTAGAGCTGTTTGCCCTTGCTCCTAAGCCTCCGAGTGGGGAGATCATAAGTTAGGAAAGATAAGTGAAAGAGCATTGACTTTGGCGTGTGAACCAAATGGTGTATTTAGGAGGGAGGTATCATTATTGCTCGATGTTGGAAGCTCTATCAAAGCAACGCAACTATCGGTACCCATAAGAAGAAGAAGAAGAAGAAGAAGAAGACCAACAACAACAGCAACAACAACAACAACAACAATAACAACAACAACAACAACAACAACAACAACAACAACAACAACAACAACAACAACAACAACAACAACAACAACAACAACTACTACAACAACAACAACAACAACAACATTAGTAAATATTAACTCTGGTATGACACCGTAAGTTTTAGAATGTTCTGCTTGTTGGTGATTCATGCTACTACAAGTTCTTGAACAACAATACATAGTTTTGTTACTTAGTCACATAAAGAAATACATTCTTTTACCTTATACCTTATAGCATGACCTTACACAGTGAGGTAGCATCTGGCCAATTTTTCCTTCAAGACAATAAAAACCGCATTTAGAGTGAATGAAAAAAGTATGGTGTGAAGATCACAAGACTTTCCTTATTCTATAGAGTATAGAAGTATACCGAAAGAAGATTATGTTAAAATGCTCAAAATACCACCAACCAATTGCATTCTTGCCACATTTGAGGATTTCATACTAAATTTCAAGAGCTGGACTCTTTCTAGTTTTCGTTCTCAAAATACAGCTGTTACCTATAGGGTGAGGAAAGTAAAAAGTGAAACAAGGAAGTAAGTAAACCCTCTTTTCCCCTAACGTTTGCAGCACTCCCATCTTCCCTGTATAAGTATATCATGAGTGTGAATTATGGCCACTTCCTCCCCCGTCACTCCCACAGTACTTCCCCAACACTCTTTCCTTCAGAACTCCTTTAAAAACCCCCCACCTTTAGAACTCCCTGGACTATTTCTAGTTTTCTTGACTAGAAAGAGCTGGACTATTTCTAGTTTTCTTGACTAGAAAGAGCTGGACTCTTTCTAGTTTTCGTTCTCAAAATGCAGCTGTTACCTATAGGAAGAGGAAAGTATAAAAAAGTGAAACAAGGAAGTAAGTAAACCCTCTTTTCCCCTAACGTTTGCAGCACTCCCATCTTCCCTGTATATCATAAGTGTGAATTATGGCCACTTCCTCCCCCGTCACTCCCACAGTACTTCCCCAACACTCTTTCCTTCAGAACTCCTTTAAAAACCCCTCCCCACCTTTAGAACTCTTCCTCAAGCCCTCTCCACTTTCAGCATTCCTTCACAACCTCTCGTCAGGGCGGTATGTTAATTTTTCATTCTGTTACACGAGCCCACTCCGTTCTAAGTGCTGTCGTGATAAAGAAGTTTATCGCTTCCCCTGCTATTTAAACTGAATTCCCTCCTCCCAGTTGAATTCCCTTCCCTCCACTATGTAAGTTGAATTCCCGTCATCACTCCTTTCCTTCCCTCCCTTTCTAAGTTAAATTCCCTTCTACCCTCTATGTAAGTTGAATTTCTTTCACTTGGCTAGTTCTTTTCATTATCAAGCAATTTATTCATGAGATTTTTTCCCCCATCGTCTCAGGGGAGACCAAAGTTTCATAGATTGTTTTTTTTTTTTTTTTTTTTCCTTGAGGAAAAACTAAGTTCAAAATATGGGTGATAGTGCCGGTTCTGCGGACGGACGTTCTTGTTCCTCTGGATGAGTTCCTTTTTGTCAGAATTTCAAATGGACATCACTGTTGAAATTTGCTTGTTAGTTCTTTGTAGTGTTCCTAGTTCCCAAGCCCACAGTTATCTCTAGAACATTTATCCCGTTTTCAAATTATAAAAAAAAGTTCCTAAGCAGGTGAAAGAATCCACATTGGTCAATCAGATTGAATTGATGACTCGAAAAAGCAGAAATATAGATATGTATGTTGGTACATCAATGAATGTCCATCGCCGAATCCATCACTTTATTATTTATCAGCAAAAATCTTTGCAGCACCTACGAGAGAGAGAGAGAGAGAGAGAGAGAGAGAGAGAGAGAGAGAGAGAGAGAGAGAGAGAGAGAGAGAGCGAGAGAGAGAAAGCGAGAATGATGAGTGCAAAGTGTCATGTTGAAAAATGATTATTTTTTTCGCGCCACGAATCAAAATTTGATTGTGAGATTGTGAGATGGGAGCGCAGATTGAATTCGAGTATCACGATGTACTCTCGTTCGTGGAACTTGAAAGATTAGAAACATATTGAATATCATCACATTCGCTCAGGTCAAATTTAAGGTTGCCCCGTCTGTTTTCCTTGAGTTAGAGTGATAGAGTGATAGACTATGGTTTCAATGAGAACAAATTAGCCACCGTCCGATAATAGCACGTTGGTGCATCATTAATATCATTTATATTATTATCACACTCCACGGGGGCACGGTTGGTCGGGGGCACGGTTGGTCCAGTGGTAACGCGCTGTACCTACTGTTACTTGTTGTTTGTCTTCCACTCACAAATATCCATAGGGTTTCCTCAGTAGGCTGAGTGTATCCCAACCAAATCCAAGAACAAAGCTGAAGAAACTTATTTCCACCGTAATTATGTTAAAATGTTCTTATAATATAAGATAACTTGGTTCTTGATTCCGGTACAAATACTATAAATCTTTGTTAAGTGTGTTAGAGAGTTTACGTGCCCTAAATGGGTACACAGTCATGTATTTTAGTTCTAATAAAATAATTTGGTTTGTTGAGAAGTTGGATACTGAGTTCCAACTTCCAAACTGAGAAAGCTCAACAGGAAATGAGAAGAAAACTAAAAAAAAAAAACTAGCAAGTTATTTTCTTGAGCTCTCAGCTTTCCTGTAATTTTTTTCGAGAAACTTTAATTGTAACTGTGTTACCACGTGTGAATTTTGCAGTAAAGTTAGTTTTTCCGTTGAAATAGTTTCTAATTTTTTCCCGTCATCTTTAAAAAATTCTGGATAGTTTTTTTTACCCTTTTTCACATTCTCTGACATTTCAAGGGCACCAGAGTTTGTGACTAGAATAGACAATGCTATCAGCATTTTCTTGAGCTCTCAGCTTTCCTGTAATTTTTTTCGAGAAACTTTAATTGTAACTGTGTTACCACGTGTGAATTTTGCAGTAAAGTAAGTTTTTCCGTTGAAATAGTTTCTAATTTTTTCCCGTCATCTTTAAAAAATTCTGGATAGTTTTTTTTTTTACCCTTTTTCACATTCTCTGACATTTCAAGGGCACCAGAGTTTGTGACTAGAATAGACAATGCTATCAGCTACACATTTTACGCCCAACTACCTCCAGTGCAGTGTCTGGAGCTGGGAATGGAGCAGTTGCAAATGGGTAAAAATTATAAATAAATGGTCAATTACTATGTAAAAAGTTGGGAAAAATCCAAATCCGAGGTCAAAACTCCGAAAAAATACCTGTAAAAGGTAGAAAATTCAATGTTTATTTTCCGTTCTAATGAAAGAGTTCAAAGATGTGTGACGTCAGACTTTACGCAGTTATTTTTTTTCGTCTGCTAGGTAGCGCCAGTATGCAAGCACGCTTGCGGAGGATCAGAAAGAAATGCGCAGAAACGTATGCGCACAAACACATTCATGTGTTGCCTCCGAGGGAGCTTTGCTCGGGACGTTTGATGTGACGTCATCGTGGCGCACAAACACATTAATGCGTTGCCTGCAAGGGAGCTTTGCTTGGGACATTTGATGTGACGTCATCGCCTACGGGAGCGTATGCCGTGACGTCAAAGTTTACGATTTACCGGTATTTTTTAAATCGATTTATCTCGGGATCTAGAAGTCGTAGAAGAAAAAGAAAAATTCCGTTGGTCCTCATTTTTCCTGCTCTATGACTTTGAAACATCACCCAAGTTAGCGCAACTGATCTATTCACAATAGCACAATATTGAAACCTTTGAAAAAGATAGGTACAAACCTATAAAGATGCTTTCATCCTGCATGCGTTTGAAAAGGCAACTTGAAGTCGACTTTTTTAGACATTTAATGTAGGTAACTAACTATTTAGCTCTGGGAAAGGTCTAAAAGTTAAATTGTTCCAAATATATTCTACCTATTTTATAGTTATTATTACCTACTTTTTTTTATCCTGATTGGGGATGAACAGACTAGCTTTTACTTTTCTAGGAAGCATTAATTTTCTGATAATAAAGCTAACCCAGACCTACATCATATTTTGAACTTGAACTTCCAATGTAGGTACCTAACAATATTAATATTTCTTAGAAAGGCTTAAAGAAAATCCCTCCCTCTGCAATTAAGGTAGCGCCAGTATGCAAGCACGCTTGCGGAGGAGCAGAAAGAAATGCGCAGAAACGTATGCGCACAAACACATTCATGTGTTGCCTCCGAGGGAGCTTTGCTCGGGACATTTGATGTGACGTCATCGTGTACGGGAGCGTAATAATGCGTTGCCTGCAAGGGAGCTTTGCTTGGGACATTTGATGTGACGTCATCGCCTACGGGAGCGTATGCCGTGACGTCAAAGTTTACGATTTACCGGTATTTTTTAAATCGATTTATCTCGGGATCTAGAAGTCGTAGAAGAAAAAGAAAAATTCCGTTGGTCCTCATTTTTCCTGCTCTATGACTTTGAAACATCACCCAAGTTAGCGCAACTGATCTATTTACAATAGCACAATATTGAAACCTTTGAAAAAGATAGGTACAAACCTATAAAGATGCTTTCATCCTGCATACGTTTGAAAAGGCAACTTGAAGTCGACTTTTTTAGACATTTAATGTAGGTAACTAACTATTTAGCTCTGTGAAAGGTCTAAAAGTTAAATTGTTCCAAATATATTCTACCTATTTTATAGTTATTATTACCTACTTTTTTTTATCCTGATTGGGGATGAACAGACTAGCTTTTACTTTTCTAGGAAGCATTAATTTTCTGATAATAAAGCTAACCCAGACCTACATCATATTTTGAACTTGAACTTCCAATGTAGGTACCTAACAATATTAATTTTTCTTAGGAAGGCTTAAAGAAAATCCCTCCCTCTGCAATTATTTTTTTTTATTAATGATGATGGCTTTTTCTCTTTTTCTCCTTCCGATTATTTTTACTCCTCATCCCTTCATTGAAAATAAAAATAATGACGGAATATTATTATTTCTTCCGTTTGAAATTGAAGGGAGATTTACTTAAAATAATTGAAAAAAAAAAAAAAATGGAATCCTTATTTGTAGATGACTTCATATAAATTTAGAATTATTATCTCTCTTTCTCTTTCCATTCTTTGGAATCTTTATTGTGTACCCTCCTTTTTTTCATCTTCTTCTTCTTTTTCTTCTATTTTTTATTAATGATGATGGCTTTTTCTCTTTTTCTCCTTCCGATTATTTTTACTCCTCATCCCTTCATTGAAAATAAAAATAATGACTGAATATTATTATTTCTTCCGTTTGAAATTGAAGGGAGATTTACTTAAAATAATTGAAAAAAAAAAAAATGGAATCCTTATTTGTAGATGACTTCATATAAATTTAGAATTATTATCTCTCTTTCTTTTTCCAGTCTTTGGAATCTTTATTGTGTACCCTCCTTTTTTTCATCTTCTTCTTCTTCTTCTTCTCCTCCTCTATTTCTTATTTTCCTTCCACTTCTCATTCTTTTTCTTATCAATTTCTTTCTAAATATTTTGTAACAAATTTCTTTCTATCTCATTTCTTTTTAATCTAAGATCTAGCTTGTTCTTTGTTTAGAATTTACAAAATGACGTCATCATAGATAACTATTATTATTTTCATTATCTTTTTTTATATTATTAATACCTATTGTACAATCATTTTATTTTTTCCATGTTCATCCAAAGAATTTCTTCTATTCCGTTCTCTTTCTCTCTTTGATTTTAGGACGATAAGACCTCCGTTGTTATATAATATGTTCCCTCTATCAAATCTGCTGGGAAAAAAAACTCAACTATAGATAAGTAAATAATATTTTCTCATATTAAATAACTACATAGTAGAAATAATATCAGTAAGACACTCATATAAATATCAGAACGGGAAAAAGATAAAATCAGCTCTAGTAGCTCAATGGTTAGAGCACCGGAATTTGGGTAGGACAAGTAAGTACCATTTTCTCTGTAAAATTATAGGTAAGCAGGCAAGATCCTTCCAAGAAAACCTACTTCATCAGCTCCCATGGCGTAGTGGTCACTGCGCTCAGCATGAGGGGAAAAAAAGAAATAGGGAGAATCGGGGCCAACAGGGATAAATAGGGACTTCATGAATAGGAGAGAGGGAAGGAATAGGGAACAGGGATAAATAAGGGAGCTTCATGAATAGTAGGGAGGGATGGAACAAGGATAAACTAACAGGGGAGAGCCTATTAGGAAGAGAGGGAATATTACTGATAAATAGGGAAGATCTTCAAGAACGAGAGAGAGAGAGAGCAGGGGAAAGAAGGATAAGAGAGGGAAGGAATAGGGAACAGGGATAAATAAGGGAGCTTCATGAATAGTAGGGAGGGATGGAACAAGGATAAACTAACAGGGGAGAGACTATTAGGAAGAGAGGGAATATTACTGATAAATAGGGAAGATCTTCAAGAACGAGAGAGAGAGAGAGAGAGCAGGGGAAAGAAGGATAATTTTAACAGGAAGACGAGGGAAAAGGAAAACCTATCCTGACGTGGTTTAAGGAAAGATAATAATAAAATGTTTTGTTATTTCACTAAGTGGCATTTTCTTTAATGAGAACCGGATCTGACGTGGTTTAAGGAAAGATAATAATAAAATGTTTTGTTATTTCACTAAGTGGCATTTTCTTTAATGAGAACCGGATTGCTCTGCTCTGCTAGCTCCTTCACATCTGTTGCCTCTTCTTTTATTCTCTTTTTATATGTAGTGAAAAATTGTTTATTAATTAGACGTAATGAAAATGTATTTAGGTACCCTTTTTTTTTGTCTGCGTCGAGTTTCTTTCTTTTTTGAGAGGTTTTGAAAAGTTCGTAGATTTGTTGAAGCCCATCTTTACCTTTAGAGCTGTTTGCCCTTGCTCCTAAGCCTCCGCGTGGGGAGATCAACTTGAACTACAGTACTGAAAAACAAGAGATTAAAAAATTCTAGATACATAGGTACCTAATTAACATAATAATAAAGTAGATATAAAAAAGTTTAATGCCTGCATCCTGCATCTGTGGTGAAGGAGTAAAGAACCTAGCCTGGTGAATAAAGGGACGTGGTTCAATCCCAGCCAGACAGTTTTTTTTTTTTACATCTCAGTGAATTCGTCAAGTTAGCGAGCTCTAATTTTTTACTTTCCCATGTATTGTACCTAGTACCTATTTACGAATTGATAAACATTAAATACATGAAAATTGAATTGAATTCGAACTGCATGTTGAAATCTACGGGCCTTCTCGTTTCTTTTAAAGTCCGAGGGAGGTTTGTCTGTCTTTTTGTTTTCAACATAATATTTACGAATTGATAAACATTAAATACATGAAAATTGAATTGAATTCGAACTGCATGTTGAAATCTACGGGCCTTCTCGTTTCTTTTCAAGTCCGAGGGAGGTTTGTCTGTCTTTTTGTTTTCAACATACTCTCGTGCGTTCCACGTTTTCACAGCACCAGGTTTTATTTTAATGAAAAAATCCACAGAAGCGGAAAATCCCGGACAATTTTTTTTGCAAAATTCGTACATTTTCCAAAGACTTACCGGGGGGGGGGGAACTCATTTGCAACGTGGGGTAGGAACTCGATGTTTAATAATAATTCCATACCTTGTTCTTGTTGTATGTACCTATTAGGATTATTCAGTTGAGTGTTCCTAAAAATCTTTTTGATCTCTAGGTATCTTTCTTCTTCTTACTTTTTAGTCACCGTCGTCGTCATCGGCTTCGTTGGGGAGATCATAAGTTAGGAAAGATAAGTGAAAGAGCATTGACTTTGGCGTGTGAACCAAATGGTGTATTTAGGAGGGAGGTATCATTTTTGCTCGATGTTGGAAGCTCTATCAAAGCAACGCAACTATCGGTACCCATAACAACAACAACAACAACAACAACAACAACATTAGTAAATATTAACTATGGTATGACACCGTAAGTTTTAAAATGTTCTGCTTGCTGGTGATTCATGCTACCTACTACAAGTTCTTGAACAACAATACATAGTTTTAGTTTTGTTACTTAGTCACATAAAGAAATGCTTTCTTTTTACCTTACAGCATGACCTTACACAGTGAGGTAGCATCTGGCCAATTTTTCCTTCAAAACAATAAACACCGCATTTAGAGTGAATGAAAAAAGTATGGTGTGAAGATCACACGACTTTCCTCGTTCTATAGAAGTATACCGAAAGAAGATTATGTTAAAATGGTCAAAATACCAGCAATCAATTGCATTCTTGCCACATTTGAGGATTTCATACTAAATTTCAAGAAAACTAGAAAGAACTGGACTCTTTCTAGTTTTCTTGACTAGAAAGAGCTGGACTCTTTCTAGTTTTCTTGACTAGAAAGAGCTGGACTATTTCTAGTTTTCTTGACTAGAAAGAGCTGGACTCTTTCTAGTTTTCTTGACTAGTTTTCTTGACTAGAAAGAGCTGGACTCTTTCTAGTTTTCTTGACTAGAAAGAGCTGGACTATTTCTAGTTTTCTTGACTAGAAAGAGCTGGACTCTTTCTAGTTTTCTTGACTAGAACTGCGCTCGCCTTGCACGCGAGAGACCCGGGTTCCCGGCGGGGTCAAGAAATTTGTATAATGCAAATGATTGATTCCGTGACTGGCCCTAAAATATTATTAATATTGTACAATCATTTAATTTTTTCCATGTTCATCCAAAGTATTTCTTCTATTCCGTTCTCTTTCTCTCTTTGATTTTAGGACGATAAGACCTCCGTTGTTATATAATAATAATATGTTCCCTCTATCAAATCTGCTGGGAAAAAAAAACTCAACTAAAGATAGTAAAAAATATTTTTCTCATATTAAATAACTACATAGTAGAAATAATATCAGTAAGACACTCTTATAAATATCAGCACAGGAAAAAGAAAAAGATAAAATCAGCTCTATGGTTAGAGCACCGGAATTTGGGTAGGACAAGTAAGTTAGTACCATTTTCTCTGTAAAATTATCGGTAAGCAGGCAAGATCCTTCCAAGAAAACCTACTTCATCAGCTCCCATGGCGTAGTGATCACTGCGCTCGCCTTGCACGCGAGAGACCCGGGTTCCCGGCGGGGTCAAGAAATTTGTATCATATAAATGATTGATTCCGTGACTGGCTGTTGCGGGGCCCACTCAGCCTCGTGAGGAAAATGAGTAGCTATGTAATATAAATGCGCATAGCGACCGGTGCCAGCATGGTAGGTAATTGTTAGCTGGATTATTGCGATTATATGTATTTGGAAAAATCCTACTATGCTGCAGTGAGCAAGACATTATTTATTTATTAGAAAACCTACTTCTCACCGCCCTTGACCTTGGTAACAAAAAGTAAAAAAATCCTTCTGACTTCTGAACTTACTCGGTAACGAATCCAAGTTTACTCACAGTTTTTCCTTTCTTTTCCCTGGAAAATTAAGATAAAGTAATGGATGAAGAGAAAGAAAAGAAGAAGAAAAAGAAGAAGAAGGAGGAGGAGGAGGAGGAGGAGAAAAAGAAGAAGTAGACTAAGAGAAACGTGAAAAGATTTAGGAACAAAAAGAGAAAGCACATAAAACGTGCTTTTGTATGAATTAAAAGAGGAACGGGAGAGACAAAGTAACAGGAGAGTACAAGCAGAGGAGAAAGAGACATTAAAAGAAAGATTCGAAAATAATGATACAAAAGAAAGAGAGGAAAAAAAAGGAAGAAAAATAATAATACACAAAGAATCATTTTTCTTTGTTCTGAAATCCCTTTCGTTACAGTGCGTGATGTACATACATAGTTATAGATGTATCTAACGCTGAAATCCGGGTTAGAGTGGAAATTATCAATGTTTTTCAACCTTGGACCAGAAAAATATGTTGATTCATAGGACTAAATGTCCACTTGTCATGAGTTTTATCCGATTTTTTCCGAATTTCCTGTAGGCAATGTACCTACTTTAAATGAAGTGCTTTCACTCTACACTACACGATTTTTTCCGTACGACAAGTGAGGACGGTCCTTTACTGTCAACTGAAAATCTTGGAATACCTTGCATAGAGTTTGATTTGATGACAATGGTAAAATCCATGTAGGTACATAAAATCTGGGCAGGTACGCAAAGTAAAAGTGTGTAAGTTTGACTCTGAGAGAAAGCGAGAATGATGAGTGCAAAGTGTCATGTTGAAAAATGATTATTTTTTTCGCGCCACGAATCAAAATTTGATTGTGAGATGGGAGCGCAGATTGAATTCGAGTATCACGATGTACTCTCGTCTATTGAAGTAAACATTTCGATAAACTCTCGGCTATTACAAGAGAATCTTTGAGCAATGCACGATGTAGGTAGGTATTACCTATACCTACTGTTACTTGTTGTTTGTCTTCCACTCACAAATATCCATAGGGTTTCCTCAGTAGGCTGAGTGTATCCCAACCAAATCCAAGGACACAGCTGAAAAAACTTATTTCCACCGTAATTATGTTAAAATCATAATTATGTTAAAATAACTTGGTTCTTGATTCCGGTACAAATACTATAAATCTTTGTTAGGTGTGTTAGAGAGTTTACGTGCCCTAAATGGGTACACAGTCATGTATTTTAGTTCTAATAAAATAATTTTTTTCCCCTTTTTTTTTTTTTTTTTTTTTTTTTTTTTTTTTTTTTTCCTCATCACTACATCAATCACTGTCCGTGATACCCCATGCGTGAGTAACTCTAGATCTTTCTCCTCCTCGTCTATTTCTCCCCCACTCCCTGGTGTAACACAAACTCTCTATTCTTTTAGTAAATTATTTATAGGAAGATTTTTTTTTCTTTTTTCCTTGAGGAAAAAAACCAAGTTCAAAATATGGGTGATAGTGCCGGTTCTGCGGACGGACGATGGTGTGGTTCTTGTTCCTCTGGATGAGTTCCTTTTTGTCAGAATTTCAAATGGACATCAGTGTTGAAATTTGCTTGATAATTCTTTGTAGTGTTCCTAGTTCCCAAGCCCACAGTTGTCTTTAGAACATTTATTCCGTTTTCAAATTAGGTAGGTATTTTTAAAAAAAAAGTTCCTAAGCAGGTGAAAGAATCCACATTGGTCAATCAGATTAAATTGATGACTCGAAAAGGCAGAAATATAGATAATTATGTATGTTGGTACATCAATGAATGTCCATCGCCGAATCCATCACTTTATTTATCAGCAAAAATCTTTTCAGCACCTACGCCACTTTTGCTGAAAGAAAGTGCTGTATGATGTTCTGCAGGTTATTTACTGAGTAAACATATCAGATAGGATGGAGCGAGCGGAAAACTTTGAAAGTTTCGTGGAACTTGAAAGATTAGAAACATATTGAATATCATCACATTCGCTCAGGTCAAATTTAAGGTTGCCCCGTCTGTTTTCCTTGAGATAGAGTGATAGACTATGGTTTCAATGTGAACAAATCAGCCACCGTCCGATAATAGCGCGTTGGTGCATCATTAATATCATTATCACACTCCAATCAACGTTCTGCATGGTTGATATCAGGATGAATGGTCAGCCCCCATGGCGTAGTGGTCACTGCGCTCGCCTTGCATGCGGGAGACCCGGGTTCGATTCCCGGCGGGGTCAAGAAATTTGTATCATCCAAATGATTGATTCCGTGACTGGCTGTTGCGAGGCCCACTCAGCCTTGTGAGGAAAATGAGTAGCTATGACATATAAATGCGCATAGCGACCGGTGCCAGCATGGTAGGTAAACATTGGATTTTAGGATTATTGAGATAGTGGGAAAATCCTACAATGCTGCAGTGAGCACCAAAGTTGTGAACATAATAACACAAAGAAACCTGCATTTACTTAATTATCTCAGGATGAATGACCATTTGAGCAATCGCAACGATCGCAAGGTGCTGGCATTTCTCCGGTCCCACTCAGGCCTGAGTGAGGCTAACCCTTAACGCCTAGTGGTTACCGCCATATGGCAACACTCCGTACTTGTCTCATTTTTGCTGATCGCTAGATGGCAGAACACGATCACTATAGGGTATTGATCCAACTTTATAGAATCAGTTCTGAACAATATTTCAGTTTTGTGAGGAGGTTTATCGTCATGGAGGATAAAACCTATCGTCACTAAAAACCTTTTGCAGTTATACAGCGACGTTAGTTAGGTAATGTAGGTAGGTATGTATAATATGTACATAGTATATTTTTATTTATTCATAGGCTGCTGTTTTACTATTTTTTAGAGAGGTACCTAATATAGCCGAGAAAGTTGACTTTCTACATAGAGAATTCTGCGCTTTTTTTCCTGCCCCTCCGTCTCTCTCTCTCTCTTGCTATTCCCTCCTCTCTCTCTGTCTCTTTTTTCTCTCTCTCTCTTCTTGCCCTCCCTCCCATCTATCTCTCATTCTGCCTGGGACTTCCCGCATCTTTCTTCTGACATTTTTTTTTTTTTCATCCAAAAGGTTCCTCTCATTATTCTGTTCGCTCAATTTCTCTTTCCTTCTACTTCTACCGCGGTTGTGTTCTCTCCGAGATTTGTTTGGCCCAAGTGTGAGGTTACCTCTGATATGAGCAAAGCAATGATCTCCCATGTACCGCCTGTACGCTACGCAGAGATATTTTTATTATATTATGGTTTGACTGCGGGATGCGTAACCGTTTTTTTCTTCGGCTATTTTATTTGTACGCGTTTGTTTCCCCCCACTACCTTCTTAAATTTACCTTGTTTTCTTTGCCTCTACGATTTTTATTCAAACGCATTTCCCGTCTTGGTACGAGAGAAATGTTATTGTATACAAGAAATACGAAAAACAATGGCGGGAGGAAAAATTAAAGTACTCCGGAAAGCCACTTGTAAAGAACAGCCCGGCTTATGTACCCCAATACGAAGGAGACTTTACTTCGCCTGAATTATCAGACGTTTGATTTTGAAATCCAGGGGCCGGTGGGGTAAAGTACCTGGTTTATTTTTTTTTTTTGTTTTTTTTTTCCTGTGTTCACAAAACGACCGTAAGTAACTGCCTAGGTCTACAAGTGAGTAGACTTGACACATCCACTAATTTATCAAATGTTGCACATTGCATACTCAACTAGTTCTACGGCATTCATACAAATTGAATTCTGTTCTTTCTCCTGCTTGAGAAAAATAATATGTAATAGGTACATAATTACATAAATAAAATTAACTGTTAAAAATGATAATAAATATTTTTATCTTTTTCTCCTTCTCTTCTCTTTCTCCTTGTTCTTTTTCATGTTCTTCTTTCAACACAAAAAGAAATCTCAGTTGTGAACGTTATCTGTTTCACACGTCATCATCATGAGGAAAACTCAGAAAATGATACCAACACAAAAAGAAATCTCAGTTGTGAACGTTATCTGTTTCACACGTCATCATCATGAGGAAAACTCAGAAAATGATACCAACGGTGAAACTTTTAGAACTGTCCGACTTACAGTTGAGAAGTTTAATGTAATAGAAAGTCGTGTGATGTTCACACCAGATTTTTTTGTTTCTTATTATCTCGTTCAGAATGTGTTTGTTTTTTCTCTCGGTTCATTAAATAATTATTAAAACATCGTAACATTAGAAAGTCACTTGGTGTGAAATAATGTTTACCAAATGCCTATGTAAGTATACGAGTAAATATAGGTATTTTTATAAACATTCGATGAAGTACATAGGTACCTATTTTATTTCTTGACATTACGAGGTACCTACCTAGATTTAGAAACCCTCCATTTCCCCCTACTTTCCCCATTTCTTCTCATTTCTTTCAGTTTTTGAAGGACTTTTTTCTCCTTTTTTTATTTATTTATTTTTTTTAAGAGGTTTGACAGAGGGAACTGTAACTGCTAAGGTCTTATCGTCCCGAAATCGAAGAGAGAAGAAAGACAGGATAGGAGAAAGCCAGCCGTTCCGAGAACGAACATTATCCGTTCAGGATAAAATCCACCCCGGGCGGGAATTGAACCCGCGGCCTAGCGCTTACAAGGCGGACGCACTACCAACTAAGCTAACTAGGCTGGCTTATTTTCTCCTTGGACCCTTATGAAGGGGAAAAAGAAGAGGTTTCGCCCTATAAGTAGGTACGAAAAAGTGTAGGTAGTACATTTCAAAGTACGAGTATGTATGTATGTTGGTATGCGATATATCAGGATAATCCTCTTTATCTCTTCCCTTAT